>NC_056732.1:1315335392-1315480392 GCF_019279795.1 Protopterus annectens
ACCAACTTAAACCTCCCTAAATCACACATAATAATCCTAAGACAAATCAAAGAACTGTGTTCCAGTTATCTCCAAAATATTACTATGACCAATAGTGACATAGAAACTTGTAGCAGGCTTTGGAAAACTATTATCACAACAAAGAAAACTATTACCAATTCATATAAAATGATAAATGAAATCAAATACCAGAAGGACCTCCTCTTCTCTAACTACTGGAGAAAATTTAAACCATCCATAGATGATCAGCAAATAAGCCAGGCAATCAATCTAACACTGAAGATTCTACCCTCAAAAAGTTAGCATACACTCAGCTCATGATCAATAATAATGCTTATTTTACACCTGCAATCCTACACAAATTTAACACATCAAAATCACCTTTCTGCCCACACTGTAAGGACCAGATAGCTGACTTAATCCATGTATTTTGGAGCTGTAAATGTGTCTATAAACTCTGGAACTCTCTCAAGGTACAATTATAAAAAACGGGTTATCAAACATCAACATTAACTTGGGAATTCACTCTGTTACACATTCTCCCACCCAACATCCCAAGAAAACAAGCAAATACACTTTTAACAATTTTCCTACTAATGAAACTGCATATAGCTTTTAAATGGCTAGATACGATAAATATCTCTTGAGAGGATTTTAAACAAGTAGCTATACAACACCTTTTAGCTCATAAAATAGTAATAGATAAAAGAAACAAAAACATGAAATCCAGAGAAATTTGGGAACAAATCTTTAACATCATATTAGCAAAATTCATCACACAGCAACTTAGAAATACACTATAATGGAACCAAAGAACACATACAAGTTCAGATATTAAATAATAACTTTGATATTACGAATGTATATACTGTCTATATAACTGTGGAATTAACAATGAAAGCATCTATGTACATAGTGTAAATAGATATGTTGTATGACCTATATCCTGTGGTATTTGACATCAATGTATAACATATCTATATGTGTGTATGTGTATGTATGTATGTATATATGTGTGTATGTATGTATGTATATATATATAGATATATATATATATATATATATATATATATATATATGCACACGGTCATGTTGTAAGATGGTTTTTATTTGTGACATTTATTAATGTAAAAATAAAAATAAAAATTATTGAAAAAAAAAAAGAAGTATTATTATGTTACATTGTAACAAATCATGCAAGTAGCTAACAATACTAGTGAGAGAATGGCACAAAGACATTTTTCTGCAGTAAAAATAAAAAAATAATCTCGTAACATAAATTCAGCCTGATATAATGTTAAATTCATACTGATCAACTAATTAGATAATATGTAAATGATACTGTTATAACTATAGAAGCAACTTAGACATAACTGATATACCCTGATTCTCAGTGTGAATTTTGTTTGTGCAAATATGACCTTGAATATTCTGCAAATCAGTTTTGTAGATTCATTCTATTTTTGACATATTTGCATAATTATGATTTGTCTGTATATATGCATATATTATGCATACATACATGTAAATATCAACAAAGCAATGTTAGTATACCTCTTAACTTCAAAGTGGAAAAAACGTAGACAATGCTAAAAATAATGGGGAAACAAAAGCTCAAAATCAAGGACAGATTTTAAATATTGGTCTAATAAAATCAGGAAGTTGTTACAATAACAGGTTTGCTGTTAGCATGCATTTTCTGAAGGATATGAAGGCTGAAACTCAAAATGTATTCCATTGTTTAGTGGCTTCAGTCTTCAATGATTTGCCAAAAAAAATGTCATAAGGAACAGACCAAAAATATGAGGCAGAAATCTGGACGGTCTATGAAAATCAGTTTAGAGGTACAAGCAGAGCCATAGCTGGCTTACCCAGTGCCTAGTGGCAGTCCCCAATTTAGTTCCCTGGTCTCTCAGCTCTTCACATGAAGAAAAAAAAGGGCCTCTTCCATACACAGTCTGTCTTCTCCAAAATCCATTCAGCATTATTGCTCTCTCAGCTCTTCACTTCTAAACTGCAGCAAGTATCAAGTCACATGCTACATTTGTAGTAAACTGCTTGCTACAGTTTACCACACGTGCAGAAATACCAGTACAGAAAAAAAGAATGCAGGAACTACACTTTCCGATCATGCCCCCTAACACCTTGAGTCAGAGGTGGCTGCTCCCTTCACTCCACTCTTGCTACTCTTCTGGGTGTGAGTGCTAGGTAGACACCCAGTATCAGTGCAAAGCTTTTCCATCATTGTCTATGCTTTTATTGGATACCATGGAGTAGCATATAAATAACTTCTGTTTCAAACTATTAATATACTTATTAACATATGACATACATACTGCTTAACCTCTCAAGTTTCAAAATCATAGCACAGGGTCCAAAATCATAACACTTAGAAACTGCATATCCATAAATTCACACCACATACCAGAACCAGAAATATTTATCCTTACTGCACTGTGACATTGTACGTACACCACTTAATACACTACAACATGGCCATCAACAACTACATGAAATACTAACCCACACAATAGTAAAACAATGTTTTTTCATAGGCTGCAAGCCCCACACCCCTTTAGTTCAATATATTAATTTCACTGCTGCATTATTGTGGAGAAAAGGGAAATAGAAACACATAAAATGATGCACACAGTAAATGCATCAAGTGCAGTTTCACAGCTTGACTACTTCAATAACAATCACAATCAAGGAAATGTAACACTGTAGATCCAAGGACTTGAGACTGACAAGGTTCAAGTCAGTCATTTGTGCGGAAACCTTCATATATCAAGACATTTTCTGAAGGAAGCTAATGAATGACTTGTTATTAGGTTCCCCAACTAGTTCTGGCTTCCCCCTTGATAAACCTTATTATTATTTGGGTAAAGTATATTAAAGTCCCCTATAATGCTCTACAAGATTGTAATACTCTTAAATTCTTTGAGAAATAACAAAAGGCCTTCATAAACATATGTTGTGCTGTCTAGATGTTTATACTGTATGCCTATCATCTGAGTCATGACAGAAAAAGTAATCTGACCAGCCTACCCACTTAATTAACAAATATATAAATAAAGCACACAGAAAGGTAAATAAAATTTGAATAAAAACACACTTTTAAAGCTTTCCCTAGAGAAAAAAAAATCTGGTCAAATTCAGGAATACAAGCCATGTGAACACAGTGTCAGTGGTAAAACAGGTAGCACACTGTCCTTTGGTGCTGGAAGACCATAAAGCCGTGGGGTCTAAACCGCTTCAGGTGATTGATTATTGACACTGCACTGCAGTATAAAGAAGGTGCTCCACTCCTAAGTGTATCATCCTTTGGCTTTCTGCTTCACAGCACCCCTCCTTATGCAGTGCTGAATAACGTCAATCCAAATGAACTTTGCCTCTGGTCATGTACTTTTGTCAATATATGCAGAATTTTTACCTTTAACTTGTGTAGTGGTCATGAAGTGATGTCACTGCCACCAATTTGCAGTTCCAGAATATTAGGGATCACGCCTTAATCTTGTTTACCCAGAGGAGAAGACGCATGCTATTTGAGCACAATCTTCTCCTAGTTACCCCCTCAATGTGCATGGACATGTCATGCTGCCAGAGGTCTAGTCCTGATGACATATTTGTTCTGACTGCAACCCAGTGTACATATTAGTGTGTCCACATATACAAACATCATGCCTCTTTGCTGGTTACAAAGCTTCCGATAGTGAAAACTTTATTGTTCTTCAGAAATAGCAATAAACAGTGACAAAATTCAACATGTTTTCTGTTATGCCTTTCTGCATGTTGAATTTCAAAACACTCCTCTAGTCATCACTCATTAGACCCATTATAGAGTACAACGCCCCTTTTGGTATGTACCTCACAAGACATCTACAACAACTGGAAAGGCCACAGAAATACCTCACAAAGAGGATTACTGGCCTCAAACAGATGCCCTCCGCAGACCATCTCAAAAAACTCCAGCTTTACTCCATCGCATATCGCCTACTCAGAGGCGATCTCTGCCTAACATACAAAGCTATGTCAAACCCAGAGCTGTTGGACATGCTCCACTTAAAGAAATTCCAATCCCTCCAAGCTACACGCTCTAGGGACCTAAACCTTGTTACCCCAATAAACAGAACATGCTGGAGGGATAGATTCCTGTCCCAGAGACTTCCCATACTCTGGAACAGACTACCTATCTTTATCAAACAGAGCTCCTCATTAGCACTCTTCAAGAAAAATCTTGATGATTGGATGGGAAATAGGAAATTCTCCCTAGGGATCACTTCTGTGGCTTTGCTCGACAGGGGCACAGGAAAATTATTTTCTTGGGTGGCGAAAGCCAGGGTACCTTTTTGGCTAGGCTTATATAGGCCCTAGGGATAATAGCCTAGTACCTACCTATGAACCTATGAACTTGCATCATGGGATAAAGAGCTGCAGGTCTTGTTAAACCCATGTCCTAAACTCTTGACTCTATTATTCAATTCTATTTTTGCTGTGAAAATACATATCTGATTACCCATGTTCTGACATAATATGTAAATCCCATGTGGTATAACCATCACAATGAGGCAATTACCATACAAGTGACATGTTTTCCAGTACTTCCTCTGTTCAGGAAGAGGGGCCATATTCATGTAAATCTGCATTTGAAGGACAACTTTAATGTCATCAGTATGAACTAATGGCCACAGTGGGACCATCTTTCCTGCAGCCCGCTGACACTTTAAACTGTACTAGTTGCTCTCCTATGCAATGAGTAATGGAAGAAGCATAAGGCTGAAGAAGTCTAGCTCATTTTGATTGCTTTTCAGAGTAGTTGTTATGTCCACAAGTCTCACAATCTGTTGTACACATGCATGATGAGATGTAGTATCCCACTAAGACAATGGGGTGTGATAACCACCTGTAGACTTATTTTATTAGCAGTATTAAGACTTCACCCTGTGACATGAATGTGCATGGCCACCTGACATCACTTTGTCACTACCACCTGAAGAGGGATTAGACTGCATCACCATGTACAGGGGTCCATTACACAGTAAATGGAATAACAATCCATTGTGTGGCATTTACAATTCAAAGTCCTGATGACTTGAAGTACTACTGTAGTCACCATGTAACAGCATGGAACTTTACAACACTGTAGAATATATCCCAAGGGGAAGTGGTTTATCACATGCCACAAAAGAGTGTAATGCAATGTGGGCAGACTGTACTTCTGATTCAGGGGCACTGGAAGTGCTGCTGCATTCAGCATCTGAGAGCATGGGGTTCCAAGCTATGTTTCCTGCTGACGGACTCAGATTAATTGGAGAAGGTAATGGAACAACAGATTCGGCATCAACATACACTTTGCTAGCAACGCAAGGTATAAAGCTTTATTGTTTGGCTTAACTGACTGACTGTAATCCTAACTAACTGACCAGTAAATATGTCATGAAAATTGTCACATACAATAAAAGTATGCTGAAAGTATACTTCTAAAATCCTTTGCTCAAAATGTCTTGAGAAACCAAAAATAATGGGTGGACAGGGGCCAAAATACTTGGACATTTTTTCAATATTACTCAAATTAACTGAATAAGGTAATGGAACAATATATTCTGCATCAACATGTCCTTTGCCAATACGAGGGATGAAACTTTGCTAACATTACTGACTGACTGCATTCCTAACTGACTAACCAGTACATCTGTACTGCAAACTTTCACACAGAATAAATGTAAGCTGAAAGCATACCCCTCAATTCCTTTGTTCAAGCTGTCTAGTCAACATCAAATATAATGGGGGGACAGAGGCTTAAACACATGGGACCTTTTGTCAATACTACTCAAATTAACTGAAGAACATAATAGAACAACAGCTTTTGCATGAACATGCATTTTACAATGATCCTCTTGTTTGGCATTCTGAAAATTTGTAATAGATGCACTTAACAGCCTTCTCCTCCTTAGTGTAGAATCACTATCCCCAGAAAAAAGAGGTGGTCTCTCTAGATAAGAAATTCCTAGATGCAGTGCTAAAATAAATTATAAAAAATGGTTCAACAATTATACTACTGGGTTAATTAGTCAAAGTATTACACACTGATAGTACAGTACAGATTAGCCAAAATATCGCAAAAAAGTGTTTTCTGGGGGTTAATAAAGTGTGTAGGCTTTGCACAGAGCCTACATGGAGTTTACGTGTTAGCATGATAGCTCACTGCACATCAACATGCAATGCACATTATTGAGGAGGGGAGCTAGGTTTCACAGCTTGCAACAGTGTTGCTGGTCACAAAACCTTGTAAGTGATCATGGATAGCAATTGCATGTAAAGAAGAGCACCTACAGTGCTCAGATTTGTGAGGAATACCACAATGATCACCAGGGCTTTAAAAATAGCTGCCATTCTGTTAGTGCAACACATCTGCACAGTAGCCATCTTAAAGAGAGGGCAAATAACCTGTAATAGGGACATATTTAACATAGATGTCAGATAGGAATGTGTTAGAATGTAACACTCTCAACTTCTTAGAGTGAAAAATGTGGACAAAGCCATAAAAATGGAAGGACAAACAGCCAGAAATAAGAAGAAATGTTTAATAGTCCACTTCCAAACTTAGGAGGTTAATAGAATATATAGATTATACATTATCATGATCTTTCCAAAGACCATGAAGTTTGAAACTCAAATGTCACTCATCACTTTCTGACTGCACTCTACAATGACATGCCAATAATTTGCCAGGAAAAATTGTTATGAGGTAAAGAACACAAATATGAGACAAAAAACTGCACATTCTGCACAGATCAGGACAGTTGAGATATATGCATTCAAATGTATGTAATACAGAGTCACATCAGTCCAGAAATCATCCCAGTTATATGGCAGAATGCCACATATTTGATAAGGAAAACATCTAGACATCCTGGGAATATCTGGACAGTTGAGAAGTATGAAGTGTGATGACCCACCACTGGACCAGTAATCAAGGAGCCTCAATCCTCACCCCTGGCACCAGTGGGGGATATAAATTGAGAGGATGACAAGTACACACACAGTATTTTCAGATGCAGCTCTCTGCATCAAGTGCAATTTCCCTTAAGAGCACTCAGAGACCACAGTCAATTCAGGGCTGGTTTCTCCCTCTTTCTCCAGATCTCCATTAAGACTCTCCACTGGCACAGCTATACAGTTGACATCTCAGCTGTCCAATCAGGGTTTCGTGTCCCTGCCCAAGTAGCTGACACACACATTCTTTGAGGCTTGATTTACACATACACACATGCACACATGCACACATGCACACCTGGGAAAGGCTGGCACAGGTTTATTAGCTATGCCCCCTTTTGCCCAGGCTATAAGGTAGTTATCACTGCCACTAGCCAGCTCCTTATCAGCTAAAATATTACTGCTGGATACCTTGCTGAATGACATCATTTCTTGTCATCTGACTCTATCCCAGGTGAACCCCCCCACTGTTGGAAGCAAGCAGTATTTAGCATCTACCTGTGAAAATATGTAGACCTCAGATCTTTGGCAAATGCTGAAACTCATAAAACAATAAAACACTTCCAAGACAATACAGAAAGCTTCTCAGCACAGACATTGTGTCCCCTTGCTGCATTGAAACAGAAATATATCATATTTTATTGCATTGCCATAAAGTAATTTAATTTCACAATTTTTCTAAAATTCTGTTGGACTGAAGTTAACCTCCTGTGTTTCAGCTTCCACTGTACAATATACACATTTAAACAGTTACAATAGTGCATGCACATTTCTGTTCCATTCCAGTAGAGCACACTGTGGATACATTTCAGGCACTTTTCAAAAACCTTTTTCAGCATACGTCTGTACAAACAAGTTTGATATACACATGACATACAGTTCTGATACAGTTGTAACACAAACATCTTATATGAATCATGTTGATATTCACAAATATATAATTATTTACAAAATTCCAGATAGCTGTGCTGGCAGTATCTCCTGTTGTCACATGAAGTATAAGGACTAAACACAGTACAGGACAATGTAACTGCAGTGCAGAATATTGTGATATCCTATTTCTGCCATACTGTCCTGAAGCTGTGTTAATTATCTGTAACAGGACATAGACTGCCATGTAAAATGATCACTCAGTGGAAGTGTGTGTATTGAATAGGGGCACACAGATAAATTGTAGGAATGAACACAGGGAAAGAGTACAGGTGAAACTCTCACATATACAGCAGAGTAGGGCATGTCAATGGAAGATGGTTGTAGCAGCAACACAAAGCACATATCTATATGGTAAAGTATGGACTATGCAGTGAAAATGTGCTGTCTGTGACTGTCACACAAGGTGGTGTAACAATGGGGAGATGTGTGTATGCAAGATAAGCATCCTTACATGAATAATGAAAAAAGCATGTCTATCAGGGATCTGACATACAATTGGAGTAGTGCTCATATTGGAAAGCAGTGCAAACTGTTATACCTGAATATGAGTGTACTCTCAGCAGAGGTCTGCAGCAAGGTGGCCACAGGTAAAGGATCATGGCAAACATTACAAGAACCAACCACAAGCATGGACAATATTAGAATAATATCACCACTAATCCCATGCCTGTGACAAAACATATGTGATGTGGTGTGATAACAGATAAGCCTGGACACACACACACACACACACACACACACACACACACACACACTTGACAATTATTATGATAGATCCACACTCTATGAGGATAACCACACACACTGTCCTGGTACTGTCATATCTGCAGGAGGTGTTAGGAGGGACACTATTTTATTTTTATTTTTTATTTTACATTTATTGACCAGGATAGTCTGACTGGATGCATGTCCATTTTCAGCAGAGGCCCGGGGAGAAAAGAACCAGGTAAACAGAAACATTAAAAACATGTTACAATTATAATTCTGACAAAGAGTACATAAGCAAACAATAATAAACATGTTCCACAGGTTATAGGTTAACATATCCACAGGATATACCTGTATTTGACAGTATGGCCAATGCAGGATAGTTGCCTTGTGTACATGGCATATATCTATGACACAATCCACACTGTCACAAATGATATACATGCCATTAATGTTGTCAAACAACTGTATATGCAGTGTGCGCATAAGCTGCACAGGTAGCACATAAGCATCTGGTGTAACAACTCTCTAAGGCTAAGAACACTGCATCAATGGGCCCAGACAATATCCCAGGATGCCTCCTAAATAGCATGAAACACGACCTGTAGCAAAGAGAAAATGCAAAAACTACTATAACTGAATGTGGTGTCAAAGTGAATGGCAGACTGAGAAAGGCATAAAAAATATAATTTATTTATTTATATATTTTTTTGAGAAAGGCACAAAAATATAATTTATTTATTTACTTATTTTGAGAAAGGCACAAAAAATATAATTTATCGAAGCTCTTTTCGTCTGCCACTGTGTGCAACCTTCTTTGGATAAAAGACAATTGAGCAAAGCAATGTTTAAAAAGAATGCCAAAGCAATCATGTGATCAAAATCAACTAATCACTGTTCTTTCAAAATTAATAGAGTACCAGTAATAAAATTAGGCATTCTCTATTTTCAGCCACTTATATAATACTGATACAACTAAATGAAAATGAATGAGAATAAAAATAAATATGTAAATCAATAAAACCCTTTTCATAAAGCTAAAACATTCCTTCAAAAGTTCATGAACCAAATAAATTACCCAGGCATACATGATGCATGCTCAATAGCGTGTCTATTGAAGCTAAAATGTTTATTGAGATAATATTCATATATTTTTGTTATATATCTGATTAATTTAAAGTAGAAATGAGTTATGTTTGGCTTAGTTACATGTATATATATATATATATATATATATATATATATATATTTTTTTTTTTTTTCTTTTTATATACTTACATATTTCATTGGATAAACAGTTGATGCATGTAGCTAGTTGTAGCTATAGTCTATTTTGAATTATTATGATTATACGTGCTTTAATAGGCTTAATATCTCTTGAATGAATATATCTGGTTCGTGAACTTTTGAGGGAATGTTTTAGCTTTATGAAAAAGGTTTTATAGAGAATACCTAATTGTAATACCGATATTCTATTAAGTTTTAAAGAACAGTGATTAGTCAATTTTTGGTCACATGATTGTTTTGGCACTATTATTTTGTGTGTGCCTTTCTCAGTCTGCCATTCACTTTAACACCACGTTTAGTTATGAAACATGGCATATCAGGCCCTTTGGAATTGCTATTTAACTGTAGCCACCAAACAGTCCTCCTACCTCATGAATGGAGAATAGCAACAGTCACCCCTTTACATGAAAGTGGGCCATCTACAGAGCCTGGAAACTACAGAACCATAAGTCTCACTAGTCTTATATGTAAAGCCATGGAAAGAATTATTATGGCAATGACCAACAGTGATATAGTAAACCTCCAGATACTGGACCCAACCCAGTTTGGGTTCTTCAAGGGCAGGTCATGTCTATTCAACTTGGTGAACCACCAATGCGATGGATGAGGGCAAAATGGTTCACACTACCTACATTGATGTGGACAAGGCATTTGACACAGTACCTCACTCAAGCATTGTTGACAAAATAAAGAGGTTAGGTACACACACCTGTTTGTCACCCATTGGATAGCCAACTATCTCACAGACAGGACCCAGGAAGTTAGAAATGGCGAGTCCATTTCTACAAAGAGGCTAGTCACAAGTGGAGTCCCTCAGTGATCAGTCCTTGGACAGCTCGTTATTGGAATTTACTTCTCTGAAGTCAAGGGTAATATCAATAGTCTCTGACTGACAATTTCCAGATGACTGTCATTGAATCCCACACTGACAGAAATGTTCACCAGGAAGGGCTGACACAGACAAGCAACTGGTGTCAGAGCTGTGGACTACAACTAAATGCCAAGAAATCCATAATAGTATCCTTCACAAAGTCATCCAGCCCTGTTAACTATCATATTGACAACACACCCCTTAGAGTTGACCCAGTAGTCAGAGACTTATGTACACTCATGACAGTAATCTAGCCTTTGACCATCATATGTCTACAGTAGTAAGGAGATCATTCTATGTTGCTCAATTTATAAACAAAGATATGGCATCTACATCCCAGGAAGTCATAGTTCCATTGTATTTGGCATTCATTACACCTATCATTGTGTACAATGCCCCTTTAGTGTGTACCTAACCAGGCATATCCAACAATTTTCACCTGTCACCCCTGGGATTCAGGTTACTGGCTAAAGCTCTCGCCACCCCTATACTGCCTTTTTTAGGCAAGGTTCAAAGGACAAAACCACCATCGTAACAGATACAAGCATGCAAAATCTGAAAGTAATGCTAGAAGTCTAATCCTCAAAATGCACTCTCTCCAGGCACTCCTAAAAATGGAGAACATTGATATCTGTGCAGTAACTGAGACCTGGTTCAAGGCTCCAGTTATCCCACTCCACAAGGGGGGGATCTACCTTGGATCCCAGGAACTACTGTCTCATCAGTCTGATGAACCTGATCTACAAAGGCATGGAATGCATTATCATGGAACTTATAAACAAAGACATTGGCAACCTTCAAACACTGGACCCCACCCAGTTTGGGTTTGTGAAGGGCCGATCTTGTCTCCTGAACCTGATTGACTTCTTTGAATCAGTCTTCAGAGCTGTGGATGAGGAGAGGGTGGTCCACACAGCCTATCTGAACCTTGCCAAGGCCTTTGACACCATCCCCCACTCTGGAATCATAGATACACTTACTAAGTTGGGTATAAATCCCTATGTCACTTGATGGGTTGCCAACTGGCTTACTGACAGAACCCACACTGTAAAAGTAGCCAACTCCAAATCCAGCTCCAGACAAGTGACAAGTGGAGTACCTCAGGGTTTAGATCTGGGACCGCTCTTGTTTGTCATCTACTTCTCTGAAGTACAGGCCAATGCTAAGGGACTCTGGCTAACAAAGTTCGCAGATGACTGCAAACTGGGAGCCATTATTGAATCTCCAAATGATGTGGATATTCTACAAAAGGGCCTTACAGAAACAAATGTTTGGTGCCAGAGCCATGGGCTCAAGCTCACTGCCTAGAAATGCATAGTTGTCCACTTTGGGAAAAAACAAGTACCCATGAATTACCACATAGGTGGCAATAAACTAAACATCAAAAGTGTGATGAGAGACTTAGGGACACAGGTGGACAGTGGTCTCACCTTCAATAACCACATCGCCACAACAGTCAGGAAAACCTTCTATGTGGCACACCTCATCACTAAGGGCTTTTCATCCAGAAAAAAGGAGGTCATTGTCCCACTGTACTCATCCCTCATTAGACCCATTATAGAGTACAATGCCCCATTTGGTATGTACCTAACAAGTCATCTACAACAGCTGGAAATGCCGCAGAAATACCTCACTAAAAGAATCACAGGCCTAAAGCAGATGCCCTATGCTGACCGTCTAAAAAACTTCAGCTATACTCTGTGGCATATCATCTACTCAGAGGTGATCTCTGCTTAACATACAAGGCCATGTCAAGCCCTGAGCTGTTGGATATGCTGCACTTAAAGAAATCCCAATCCCTCAGAGCCACACGCTCCAGGGATCTAAACCTTGTCATCACAATGAACAAAACATGCTGGAGGTATAGGTTCCTGACCCAGAAACTCCCCATACTTTGAAAAAGACTTCCCGTATGTGTCAAGCAGAGCACCTCCTTGGGGCTCTTCAAAAGGAACCTTGACGATTGGATCGGAGATAGGAAATTCACCCCGGGGATCACATCAGTCACCCTGCTAGACAGGGGTCCAGGGAAGTAAATATTGCAGGAAGAAATATCCAGGGAATTGTTATGGCTAGGCTTGTATAGGCCCTAGGGCCAATAGCCTAGTACCAACCTATGAACCTATGAATTGCAACGTCCATGGAGGTTCCTCACTGAAAGAATACAGGGCATACATAAAACGTCCTATGCAGACTGCCTCAAGGTCCTATCGTGTATTCTGTCTCCTACAGGCTTTTGAGGGGACATCCGTGTCTGGCATACAGGGCATTGTCAGTTCCCACTCTGATGGACCTCCTGCATATCCACAAGACAAACAGCTCCAGAATTGCCCACTCTAAAGACTTAAACCTTACATGTGATATAGTACCTGCTGGAGAGACAGGTATGTATCCCAGAGACTACCCCATCTCTGGAACAGGCTCCCCATCCATGTGAAGCAGAGTTCCTTCCTAACCCAATTTAAGTGGGGAACAGGAAATTCAGCCCTGGGTTAGCACCTATGTCTCTGATGGACACAGGCAACATGCACATGGTTCATCTACCAGGCCCCTGCTTGTAAATGTTTCATCTCTCAAGCCCCTCCTTAAACTTATCAAGGGTATCAGAACTTGTCAGAGATTTGGGATACATGGCTAGGCTTAAAAAAGCCCTTATGGTCATTAGCCTAGTAAACACCTATGAGCCTATGAACCTATTGGTGTTCTGCACCATCAGTCATATATATTCCCCAAAAAGAATACCTAGGTATGGCCAATAAGCTATGTGACAGTGTACTGTGACAAAGGTAATATACATCAGTTACACATCACTGGAAGATGTGTCATGAGGTACATGAAGAAGGGTGCATTGTACATGGTTATTTGTGTGATGAAGGCTGGGAACCATGAAGTTATTATGATCTTTGATGTGCATGTCCTTCACATATCCAGTAGTTGCGTTACATTCAAGGGAGTAGTCAACACTGTGACCACACGCTGGTGGATGTATCACTTACCCTGTACCCGAGAACACGGGTCATGTATCTACTGGTCTGATTATAAGGTATGATGTCCACGTTATAGTGGGGTGGTGTGTCTGTTTCTTAATTCAACAAATTCTTCCATGTGTCTCTTCAATGCAGGTGTTGTCATGGCTGTGGCAGCAGTCTCTGGTATGTGTTGATACTGTCTGTATTATTCTAATATCACAGCTGGAGTCAATGATTGCCCACAAGCTTTAGTCTTTCAGACAGCTGTTTGGACACAGCATGTGTATGTCATCTGTGATCCATCACTTAACTAATGGGCAGGAAAGGGCCTAGCAGACAGCTCTGCTGTACTGCCCTGAACACTGGTTCAGTGATTCATGTATGTCACACCATACATTTCAACATAGTGAGATGCCACCTATGCCATACTCTAGTCTACCCATTTGGTGATATAGCTGATCCTGGCCACATATGACAGTGTTGATTGAATGCCTCAGTGTGAATTTTTGTCAAATGCCTTGACTTGTTTGAATACTGTATTGTGGATTTTTGTCAAATGCCTTGACTTGTTTAAGTTCCACAAGATGATACTGTTGTCATCATGCATGCCCTCAATGACCTCTTTGAGGACATCTATCAGATGTAATGGACCTGATGTAGCAGTAATAACTCACACAAGTCTGTTGCATACACCTGGGATATTACTAGTGTAAATATAGAAGAGTTCCATGATGACATGCTGGCCTACCTCACAGTAGAGGAGAGTCAGAATGTCCCTATACAGGCATGCATCAGGTGCTGTCCCCCCAAATCAAGTGGATGCATGTTGATATACACCCTTGTATGGGAGCATAGGCCATGTAGAGGGTGTGTCGAACTGTGTATTCAACCGAATCTGGAAGGTGCATGTGCAGGATCAAGCCATAGGTGATTGGTGATGTTGTCACAGCACATAGAGTCCATGTGATAGGTCTGAATGAAGGTAAGACAGTGCATACTGCCTATTGTGATTTGGCCTATGGTTTTGACACAATCACACACAGGTATCATTGAGGAAACCCCTTAAGCTGGGGATCAAACCTTACATCAGTTGATGGCTAAAGAACTGGCTCACTAACAGAATACATCATGTGAAAGTTGCTGAATCAACCTGTACCAGTAGAGCTGTCAGCACTGGCAAACCCCAGGGATCTGTGCTTGGCCCTTCACTGTTTGAACTCTATTTCTTGATAGTTCAAGCTAAAGTATATGGCCTTTGGCTTACCCAGTTTGCTGATTCTTGCATAGTGTGTGCAATCATTGAGTCCACCAATGGTGATAATATAGTACAGGAGAATCTAACACACACAGCTAAATGGTAAGAAAGGCACACAATGTACAAATAAATGCAGAAATGTGTGCTTGTAATGTTGTCCATCTGAAAAGTGGAGCTCCGTGTTAATCACAGCACTGACAACAGTCCTGCTATGCAGAAAACCAGTGATGCAAGCACTGGGAACACATTTAGATAGGCAATCTGAACTTTGACCACCAAGAGTCCACACTGCTATTGAAAGCCCATGTTGTGCGCATCATACGTCATGCCATCATATTGAGATCTTAAGATTGTATGATAGCACTGTAGTCAAACCTCATTGCAGCACTAATAGAGTATAATGCAAATTTTACATGTACCTCACCAGACACATATAGCAGCTCGAGAGACCACAGGGCTTTCTCAGCACGTTAACACAGGGCCTACCCACCATGCCAAGATGTAAATGGATAGATTAAAAGCCATGTCACTGTAAAATTCATTGTGTAATGAGGTGACTTTTGCCTGGCCCCCAGGCCAGTCTCTGAGCCTGCCCTGGTGGGAGTACTGCATATCCAAAAATGTGATATAGCTGATGACATCAGCAGTGTCTGTTGAGAAGACAACAGTGTCCCACATGCTGGTGTACAATGCTCTCTGCGCAATGTCATTATAGCTCACGCACACATGCACACACACACACACACACACACACACAGTTGATCACAGTAAGAATAGAACCCCATACCTATCTAAGTACGCAGTGCTTTATACAAGTGCTACACCTCAAGTCCAACTTGGAGTGTGTCAGACAACACTTTATACCTGACTACATCAGCAGTGTCTGTTGAAGAAAGGATAACAGTGCCCCACATGCTGGTGCAAATTTTTCTCTATAATGTCAAGCTACAGCTCACAAACACAACCCACTTGACTGCAGTGAGAAAGAACCCCTACCTATCTAAGTACAATGCAAGCTCCACAGCTCTAGTCTGATTTGAAGTGTGTCAGACAACACTTTATAGCTGATGACATCAGCAGTATCTGTTGAAGAGAAGATAACAATGCCCCATATGACGGTGTAAAATGCTCACTGTAATGTCAAGCAACAGTTCACACACACACACACACACACACACACACACACACACACACACACACACACACACACACACACACACACACAAACACACACACACACACACACACACACACACACACACAATTGACTGTAGGGAGACTAGAGCCCCTAACTACCTACATACACAGACTACAGAACACAGTACTTAACACAAGCACCATAGCTCAAGTGTTATTTTTATAGGAATGCAGGTGAACTTATAGTAGATGACATAAGCAGGCCATGTGGGAGACAAGAGGGTGGGAGACCTGTATGAAATGGATGTGTAGACATGAGCAAGTATCAAAATACTGGCAATCCATGTAATTGGAGAAGTAACTGTAGGGTACACGTCTGCTCTGCTGCCTAGACATACACACACACACATACACACACACACACACACACACACACACACACACACACACACACACACACACACACACACATGCATACATACAGAGTGGACTGCAGAGGAAAACAAAACCCCTACCTAAGTACACAGACTTTAGAACACAGTAAGTTATGCAAGCACCACTGCACAAGTCTGATTTATACAAGAGTGCAGGTGAACTTGTAGCTGATAGCATCAGCAGGCCACGTGGGGGTCAACAGGTTGTGAGCCTGCATAGGCACATAGCTTCATACATTCATATGAGGCTACTAGCCTAATAGCACTAGGGTGCTTAGAACCCCTAGCTGTGTAAAAATACAAGTACCCTTACTGAGCATATTTGGATGGTCATTTTTAGCCGACCATGTTTATGAGTAGCACCAGCAGGCCATGTCCATGAGGGACATAGGTGCCAGGCCAGAGGTGACTTTACAATCACCCAACCAGTAGTCAATGTTGCACTTGAACAGGGTCATTGAGGAGCACTGCTTCACATGAAGTAGGAGCCAATTACAAAGGAGTGTGAATAGTTATAGGATCTATCTGTCTCCACAGCATGTTGTGTTTATGTCATAGGCTAGGTTAAGAACCCTGGGGCAAATTATAGTTGTCCCATAGGAATTGCAGATGTCCATCATTTCCAGAAAGGCAGGCTCTGAAATGCTCTGCAGGGCAGCCATAGGTTACCTCTCAGCAGCCTACATGATGCCAAATACAGCAACAGGTATGTCACTCTTTCCATGCATGTCATGTTTGGAGGACTTGGAGTCTCCGAGGCACAACTCTGTGTTCTCTCCATTTCCTGTAGATGTCTGTTGAGGTACAGAGAGATGTGACCATTGTACTCCATTATTGGTGTGATAAGGGTAGAGTACAGCAGAGGTATGACTACCCTGGTCTTGGATGTGATGTCCATATGTATAATGTGAGCAATGCAGATTGAGTGTGTCACCACTATGGACACATAGTGATGAAAGTGCAGATTGCTATCAACATATGTTCCCAAGTCTCACAACACTGTGTTTGAGCTTAAAGGGGGTGCTATGTATATCATACTTTGCAAGGGGTACATCATTGAAAAAGGTGACAAAGAGTCATTATATGCTTAAAGTTCAATCCATGAGTTTTTCACAAATCAATCTGTGTCAACCCCTACTGTAATATGTTACCATAATTGGGGGACTTTATATGAGTTTGTCCAGTTAACAGTCATCTGCAAATTTGGTAAACCATGGGCCATCTACTGTTGCCTGTGCTTCAGAGAAGTATTTCCCAAACAGTTGAGGGCCCACCACAGATCCTTGTGGTATTCCACTGGTGAGTGGGTTAGTGGTGGAGGTGCAGTCCCTAACTATGAGAGTGTGTGTTCTGTCATTGAGCCAGTTGGCTCTCCATCTAGCACTGTACGTCCTAATTCCTATATGGGAGATCTTCACTATGAGGCATGAATGGGGGATAGTGTCAAAGGCCTGAGACCCTAGGGTTGTAGTGCTTGGGGGGGGGTGCCTACACATGGATGTATTTTAAATATATGACACATAGTTAGATATGGTCCTCAGTTTGTAAGGTTTCTACATGTGATTTCTTGTCATACAAAGGAAATGGACATTAAACAGCAATAGTACAGCATAATATATATATATATATATATATATATATATATATATATATATATATATATGTATATATATATATATATATATATATATATATATATATATATATATGGTTCCCCTTCACAAGATCAAATGAATGGAAGCTCGAAACCCACAAGCTCGAGCCCAGAATCTCGATCTTCCATTCACTCGAAATTGTGAATGGGAAGTTTAGGGCTTAAAAAAAAAGAGTTTACTTACCTTTTTGCAAAGAGCAAGGTCCCCCTGCATCCTCGCAGCTAAATCTAAATGCTCCGTGACCGCACTATAGCAGTGGACAAGGAAATCTTCCGGTTTGCGCTTACGCATATAGTGCAAACCGGAAGATTTCCCTGTCATCCACTTTAGTGCGATCTTGGAGTATGAATATTTAAGTAGGGGGATGTGGGGGGCACAGCCTCCCACATGGAGGGTGCAGGGGGCGAAGCCCCCCCTGCAAAAACATTAGAAATGTGTCTTTTTTTTTTAGTTCCCCTTCCCATTTTCGAGTTTCTGTAAATTCGAGATTCTGGCCTCGGGCTTATGAATTTCAAGTTTACAGAAATTCGGTCATGTGAAGGGGAACCATAGATATATATATATATATATATATATACTTCTATAATGCAATGAGCAACAGGTTTGTGAGATTGTTAGCAAAATGTATATGCTAAGCACTGTGCAAATGTGAGATGCATGGCTAAAATCTGACAGCACTATCTGAAATACACCTAACTACTTAACTGGCTCTGTGGCAGCACATGTTAATGCAGTGAAATATTCCTTTTTGGGGCCAGATGATACTGGGTTCAAATACAACCGATTCTAACACTTTTTAAGTATTTTTCTATTACCATTGCTGCTCCTTGAGGCACGATACACACCATCTCACAATAAGGCATTAAAGAAAATAAATGGGGAAGATAAGACAGTAGTGAAATGGGGAGCAAACAGGGGGAAGAACAAATGGAAAGCAATACAGGAACATGCAGGAGGGAGGCAGGAAAGAACCATTGCTATCCATTTCTTCAACAGTAAAAACTGAAAATAATATGCAGAATATTATCTGAATTTGGACTGTCACCTCCAGAGAGAAGAGTAACCATAACAAAATCATGTTGTATAGCCAACTGGACTAAATCAAGTGTGTCAAGAAGACACATGTGTGAAATGGAGAGCTATGTATGGGATGATTTTGTTTGTGGGAACGGTGCCCTTTTTTTGAGAGAGAGAGAGGAATGTTGGGGAAGAGACATAGGTATGTTTGGGTCTAGTAAGCTGGGTAGGTGAGGAAGCAATTGCAGACAGACAAGGCAAACAAGACAGGACACAGTGACGGTGATGGAAACAAGAGGTCGGTGGACACCATGGATGGGGTGGGGTGGGCATCCAGGAACCATGGTCATCAAGCTGGGTGACAGTAATAATTGAGTCCTCACCCACTGGACTGTCATCACTGTCACCTCACTCCACCACTGGCTGAGCACTCAACATTTCCTTCTCCTCCTCCTGGTCCTAAATAAAATGAGGGAGAGCAGCCCCTCCATCCAGCATAGGTGTGCACCAAGAGTGCAATGCACAACCCTACAGACCATCCCTGGCAGTTCAGTATGGTTGATAAACTTACCACCTCTGCCACTGTTCCCAGAAAGAACCACTGGACTATCCTCCAGGGCAGAACTACCTGAGTGGGCAGGTAGTGCAGGGGCATCAGAGGTGGTGCTGCCAGGTTGGCTCCTAGATGTGCTGGCCAATGGTGCCTGGGCCAGTGGAATGGGGGCAGGCAGATCTTGTGGGACAGGCCCATCCAGCTGTACTGTGAAGCTTTTCATGATATGGCACACATGAATAACATGGACACATTTGGATGACATAATAATATAAAACAAACAAAAAAAGACAGATAAGGGTTGGGGTGAGGGGAAAAAAAATAGATAAGATTAGTACCTTCATATGTAACATGCAATGCATTACTACACAATCTTGAAATTCCTCCTGATCTGTGGTGACATCCACCCTGACCCTGGTCCCAACATTTCACAATCCACATCTTCAACCCATATTCCAGTACACAAAATATGCTTAAATTTATCTCAGTAAATGCACATAACGTGCAACAGAATTTCTGAGATGCATGGTTGGATGACTGCACAATCTCCTGATATACCAGTAATCATTGAAACCTGACTTAAACCACACATAAAGGATACCAAAGTACTTCCTCCAGGCTTTAATATGTTCAGAGCTGACCAACTTAAAGGAAAAGGAGGCGGTGTTGCAGTACAATATCAAACTTCTATTTCCTAACCTCTCACAACCAATCTGTGCCCTCCTTTGACAAACTGAACTATTGATCATCTACCTTAAATTAACTTATACACACCGGAGCAGCTCAGAAAATGCTGCCTGCTTACTTCCACCATAGGAACAGCAGTGCAGCCTGAGCTAATTCTCAGATAATCCATTTGTAATACTATACAGAAAACAAATGATCATAACTCTTTAACCATAACAGCTAGACTAAAAAAGTAAATGCAAAAGTTGTTCAGCAGACACTGTCTTTTCCAACAGTGTAAATAATGATAGTGCAATCTAAGTCATTATTAAATATTTGCCAAGGAATGATGATATTGTGAATATTTTTTACCTTTTTGGTAAAACAAATCACAGTATCATGGTGAAGTACCATGTAGACCCATACAATTTGTAATTAATTTATTTGTATGAATGTCAGCTTTAAAATTATACATTAACCAGTATGGTGTGGTGCTTTATTACAGAGATATTCACAGAAATATGATTAATATTATATTTCTCATAATTGATAAATAAACAAAGCATAATATCTCATCACCTGTAGCAGACAGAGACTACATATCAGGGTACAAGTTGTGTGGCTCACTAACAGCTTCAAAATGATGTATAATTTGTGTTGTCACCTTGCTCCCTTGCAAAGATATGGGCATAATAATGAGAAATATTACAAATGTATAATTTTCATAATCCTACAAGAATAAACAAATTGCGATATTAGTACATGTGTACTGCATACAGACACAGTTCTTTTACCATGTTGTAACTGTTAATACTGTCTTCAAAATGAGGTATTACTTAGCACATTGACATGCTCCCTTGCAAAGTTATTTACTAAAATATGAATAAAATTAATACTTTTCATAACCTTAGTCCTAAACAAACTGTGATATCTGTACATGTGTACAAGCCACAGGCACAGTTCTTTTACCATGTTCTCAGGACTAACACTGTCTTCAAAATGAGGTATAACCTAGCACAATTACTTGCTCCCTAGCAAAGTTATCTACCAAAATAGGAAAAAAATTAATAACTTCCATAATCTAAGTCCTAAACAAAATATATCTGTACATTTGTCCAGCATACTTACACAGTTTTTTTTTCCATCCTGTAACTACTAATACTGTCTTCAAAATGAGGTATTACTTACCCTGATGACATGTACTCTGATAAAGTTGTTTAGCAAAATATGAAAAATTCATAATTCTCATAACCATGTTCGCAAACAAACTGTAATATCTGGACATGTGCATGGCATACAGATACAGTTCTTTTTATATTTTGCAAGTATTAATACTGTCTTCAAAATGAGCTACTACTTAGCATGCTGACATGTTCCCCGACAAAGTTATTCACCAAATCTGAAACAATATCGTAATTCTCATAACTGAAGTCCTAAACATAATGTGATATCTGTTCAGGATGGTTATTGACATTGTCTTTTACATGGCACTCTCCTCAAACTGTTTTTACTCAGCATGTTCTCCATCTCCCTACCACAGTTGATTGCCAAACTAAGAAAAATATCATAATTTACATAACAAAATTCATAAGGAAATGGTTATCTGTACCTGTACACAACATACAGATAGTTCTTTTGCAATCTAAAATGAAGTGTTACTCAGCATGTGTACAAGTTCCCTAGCAGTTCTTTTCCTGTCATCAGTAGTAGACAACGGTGTTCATAAAATATAACAAAAGACTTTCTTACCGTACTGGTCCTACTTGGTCCATGGCTGTTTTCCAGTCATTCTCACTAGCTGCATGTTACCAATATATCATGCATAACTGTCATCATGCCATTGTGGAGGTCAGTCAAGAATAAGGCAATGCCATACTCAGTTAGGTGAATGCCATCGCTTCTGAAAAGGTGAACATCTTCTGCAGTGATGCTGTCATGGCAAATTGTTGATCCACCGACCCTGTGCATCAAGCCATGCATGAACCCATTTTGTAAATGTCTGGCCTTGTGCACTGCCCATTGACTGTTTGCTGTTTTCCATATCTGGTGAGGAATTATGTCAGACCACACAAAATGACAACGTGTCCACCACGACTGCAGGTGTTCAAAAATTGTTCTGATTTGAAATCGTAGCCTTCCGAGTGGGTGAATGATGACATCATTCCTTCCAATGTGCAGCACAAGAATGTCAGGCTCAGGGTAGATGGAACGCTTCTCATCCCAACAACTGCAGGAGTCTGCTCCAATACATACCTCTTCTTGTAATCCAGTACAGCTTCACACTAGATGTGGGGAAACTCAAGTTGTAGTGGTTTTCACTTCTGGAGGCATGGCTGGCAGCCCAGTGAGTGTAGGAATGGCCACACACCCACACTCTCACTTGTCATCCTCCTGCTCATGAAGCCATGACAATGTCAGAAGGTGGACGTACCTGCACAGGAAAGAAATGCAAACAGGTTACTACTGATGTTGGAGAGATGTATTTGGAGACTTTATATATGCATGTATATCATATGCATTACCTCGTTAGCTCATCCAAATCTTTACTTCTATCCATAGGGGAATTATTCTTTTGATAAGGTACATAACTGGTGATGACAAGGCAGAGGTACATACCTACCACCACTGACAACATCAAATCAAAAAAATGAGTGATGCTGCAGAGATACAAACCTTCCAGCTGTGAAAACACCAAATTAAACAAAATAATTGACAAATGGGCACAGAAAGGGTACATGTAAAGAGAAAAAGCAGGGTAAGGACTGCCACTCCTCTAATATGCTGAGGACAGGCATGGGGCTTCAGCTGGTGGGCGTCTGAATTGTCCCATACCTGTACTGGCTGCCCACTCAGACTGCTGGTAGCAGCAATGGCTGCCAATTGCATGCAGTGTCAGCACTCTGCCTTACCTCTGCCTTTTCCATTTACATGTGTCCTTTTGCCAGTGGCCATAAGGAGTCAAAAAAGGGAGCTACTGTAAAGCCTCTTGCCCTGACCTACATGCTACACTAGAAGGCAAGGAGACTGCGTGGAGAGTGAAAGCAAACAACATGTGAAAAGACTTAGAGTGACCCAGGCTTTGTCTTTTTGCATGTGTCCTTTCTGGAAGGGAAACATTGCAACATAGTGGCACCCCTGAGGCCATGCAACCTAGGAAAGCAGCACTATGGGACTGAGCTGAAGAGTCTCCAAGTTCCCAACTGCCATCCGGGTTGATCCTAAGATCCATGGTATTTGGGTATGACACCCAGCAATGTACCCAGCAGCCTAGGCACAACTTTGATTATGTTGTACAATGTATACTGTACAATTTACTGCTGTCAGAAATCTGCTAGACCCTTATGGGCATGTTACTCACCAAGCATTCAACACACAGATTGATGTTGCAGGTCTGGCATCCCCATGATGGTTCAGCACATTTAACCTTGCTGGCACTGTGTTTGCATCTTGACTTCCACCATTTCACTGGGAAATGTGAGCCTTCTTCGAATTGGCTCATGGGCTCTGGGACAGCAATCTCAATGCAGCTTTTCCTTTTCTTGTAGGTGGTCAGGAGGTACATACCTAGGTTTCTTCAAAACTGCAACTGTCTTGCCGGAATAACACATCTGGAACTGACAGCTACCGGTGGCTGTTCTCACAGAATAAAATGTAAGCATTCACTATGGCTACATCCTATAAGAACCAGAACAAGTACAGCCACCATTTTCATGCCTTTTGTGTCATTGGATACTGTGTCCTGAGCTGATCAGCTTGGTCCACCCCATTCATGTATGTGTTGTACATGTTTACAACTGGTGGACATGGCACTGAAGCTTTTGTTCCATCATGCTGTCTCCTGCATGTGCTGAAGACTGGCAAGGTTGGGTTACTATTAGTTGATAACAGAAATACTGGGTTGCTATACTTCCATTCAGTTGGAAGCAGTGGTCCACTCTACAACTGCTTGTAGAACCCTCAAGGTGCTTTACCAATGGCCTGTCTGTTGAACATTACAGGCCATCCTGATCTATTGGTGTGCATGGTTCCACAGCAGTGCAGACCATCTTGCAGCAGTTGCTGTCCCAGAGGGACAGACGTGAAGAAGTTATCAAAGTAAATGTGAGGCTTCTTTCCAATCAGCTCCCGAGTCAGGTCAACCACAACTCAGTGTGCCAGTCCAACCTCTGTGGTCTGCTCTGCCTTTCCAGTGTATACCTGCAATTCACACACATACCCATTGTGTGAGTCAGCCAGCAGCTGTACCTTAATACCATACCTCTCTGGCTTGACAGGCATAAACTGAGTGTCAAACATCTACAGAAGCCAACCATGGCTTCATCTACTGCCACCTCATTATGCACATTATACTGTGTCCTACATGCATGAAGTATGGCATCCAGTACTGGCCGTACATGATGCAGCTTGTCATGATGCACACAGCCCTGTGGCAGTCTGAGGTGTTGGTCATTGCAATGGAAATACTGATGATTTTTTTTCAAAGCATTCTCTGGTCATGTACTCAGCTATTGGGAAATGACCATACATGTGGTGTGTTTCCCAGTACTGCCTGTATTCTGGAACATGTACATTAGACATGTATATTCTGACACCAAGAAATGTGCGTATGTCTCCAGAACCCACAGGACTCCACCGCTTTTCAACCTTGCCTGCTGCAGCCTGCTTCTGTGCAGCAAAGCGGTTAGTTTCATCGGCAATAAGTGAGTACAGTTCCTCTGGGATCATCAAATTGAGGAAGTACATCTCTGTGCTGTCTGAGTCCAGGTTGGTTTCTGGGCTGACTGGACACACAAAGTCATCAATGTGAACTGGTGTTAGGCATTTCTCCCACTTGATGTTACCTGGTGGGCATGCTCGCCATAACTGTTTGGGTAACCTTGCACACTTTGTAATGGAAATTCCTGTATGGCTGACAGATGGTGTGCTATGATCAGCTTCAGTACCCACTGGTTTGCATGTACTTCTGCATGGAGTACTCGCAGACATTCCATGCTGCGGCACAGCCAGATCCTTGCTTGACAAGGTGCTACTTTGACTGAGATCCAGTGGACTTTCTCCATCCCAGTCAACCTGCTGTGGACTACTCCTGAACTCATGTACAGTAGGAGGCATATCCACTTCCTTATCAGCACTTGACCTGGCCTGGATTGTGGAGGACTCCAAAGGTCCATCAGTTAGGCCATGTCCTTTCCTTAACACAGCTAGAGGCAAGTCATCCTCTGTGTCAAAATCAGATTAAAGTTGATGACCACTATTGTGTGTGCCATCATTCCTTAGCTGGGCAAGTGGCATGTCATCCTCACTGTCGTGGTCAGTTTCATTAACAATGGTCAGGTCTGGGGTGGCACAGCGTAGAGGTCTGTCAGGAATGGCTGGGACAGGGGCATCATCTTTATCAGTGGTAATGGCCTTCTCACAGAGAAGTGCCAGTGGAATATCATCATCTGTGTCATAATCTTCATCTTCACTCTGGTTTGCTTTACATCGTGAATCAAGGTCCAATTCCATTTTGGACCCACTAGTATTGCCATCACAATCAGTATTCTCAGCCAAGTAAATGTTGGTTGACTTCTGAGCAGACGGCATCTTCAATGAGGGTTGTTATGTCTTACGGTGAACGCAGAGCTGAAAAACACAACAGTATAGAACAATATTATGTTACTCACCTGCCCAGAGGCAGCTGGAAAGCAACACAACAGGCATTATGTAGTGATTGTTTGAGACAGTTTCATCATATGAGTTTCACTTAGATTCATTCACAAAGATATGAACCATATTACTACAATTTAGGTCTCTTCTGGAAACCATATAACCAGGGACGTCGGTAGGCATACGGACTGTACGCAATTCAGTACAGTATATGTAGGGGGGGGTAGCTGCAGACTGGCAATAATAATGCAATGGGACCCTGGCTGGAAGCAAGCTTACATTCTAAAAATGAAAAGAAATACACCAGACAAGTAGGGTACAATTAAAAACACCTTGATTGAGACTGCACAGCAATCTGCAGCTCTTTAGGTGTAAAATGTTAGCCATTGTTTAACAACCAGTCAGTTGTAGGGTGATAAACTGATCAGTTAACACAGTCTGGAAGGTAAGGGAAAGCCACAATAAATCAAAATGACTTCCTGGTTCTCAGATGTGGCTTTCTCTCATATTTTGCCGGTTCTGTTTCTCGATTGGTTGAAATGCCAGGAATGATGTCAGCAGCAGAGTAAGTCCATGTATATCGGCACAACCCAAAAAACGTGTTTCTCACATTTTAGTACTAAATACCAAATGGACACAGGTGCCTCTAAATCTGTCACCCAGTCCTGTCTTCATCAGAAAGAGTCTTTATTGATTTTGCCCTTGGCTCCTGGCTCTGCTAATTAAGGAAAAAAAAAGAGTGTTCATACTATTTATTTACATGACTTCTCACTTATGCCCACAAACTGCAGATGTACAAATCATCAAGAGTTTTTTTTTCAAGGTACAGATTTCCTCTCATTGGTTTGTCAGCAAAGCACTGTTTTATTGGAGCAGTGCTGTGTTAATGGGAGGGGGGTGTGGTTAAGCAAGTTGCAGGTTTTGTTTTAAAAAATGCGGGATTGGGCTCGTGCCTTTGGCATTACTGATACTGGCAGGCTGCTACATTTATAATTAAAATAATGTGGAATACCTTTCCCTCCATAATACCAATGTTGTGAAAAAGATAACTGTGATTTATAAAGATAATTTTTATCTATCTAAAATTAAATTAATTTGGAACTTATTTTTGAATATAGTCAGATAGAGATTTAGAGCCTTTGCAACTGCATAGACTACAGTGGTAAGTCAAGCAAACAAATTAATGTCAAATACTGTGTTTTGTGCTGTGTGTGTGTGTGTGTGTGTGTGTGTGTGTGTGTGTGTGTGTGTGTGTGTGTGTGTGTGTGTGTGTGTGTGTGTATGTATATATATATATATATATAGAGAGAGAGAGAGAGAGAGAGCAAAAGATGGCAGTATTATGCAAACAAGCCAGTATAAAATGAACATAGAGCTTTTATCTTTCACCTAAATTTAACAGTAGTATTTTATTACTCATGCTGCAGTACATATGGGTTGCCCTTTGCTCTGCTGTATCTGTTCTAATGGAATGCTTTTTCATTTTCAGTGTTATGTTTAGTGTTAACATTTTTCAGTAATTTGCGGTTCAGGATTTAAGAGGCTGGTCTGCAAGGTAGTTTGGTTTGTACTTTATCTTTGGGAGTAAAGCAAGACTCTGTCAAGCAAAGCAGTGTCACATTTCTGAAAACTAAGGGAAAGCAACTTCTAAACATTGTGGACAACGATTACAGCTGGTCTCCTAAAGCGAGAAATAGCAGCCTAAAGCAGATCGAAGGTCTTTCTTTGGAAGACTTTTTTCTTGAAATCTTAAAGCTGGTTGCCATTGAATATTGGATAGTTTAACTGACACATATTGATGACATAAATGGAGCAGTTATTGTATGTTACTTTTTTCTTAATGTATTTTTGAATGATAATTATCTATGCAGTCTTCAATGCCCTTTGGAAACACAAATAAGCGTAAAAAGCCATTCCTGTTTCCTGTAAGTTGTTAACAAACTGTTTTTGGTTGTCCAGGGTTTGATTGCCTCAGTCTCGGTTTACCTACTGCCCAAGTCTGAGTCCATTAGCCACACAATCTTCACAGGCTAAGTCCCTGTGATTAAGAAATAATTCAAACAAAAAAAGAACGAATGTGCAGAAAACTGATCACCTTTTGATGTAGTTCAGTCTGACTGCACTAACTACAGAAAATACATGCTTATACTTGTCTTTCGCATCTGAACAGTGTATAATTATCTCAGATGTAAAAAAAACATAGTTATGCCCAGACCTTTGCGTTGTAATATTGCTTGCCTGTTATTTGCAATTGGAATAATGTTATAACTGGAGCTCTGCAATGAATATATATATTTGACTACAGAAATGTGAACTGGACTTTTTTATGGTATTAATATGTGTACTCTGGGTATAGTAATGTATGAGGGTACTGTTTGTGCTTGTATGACCACAGAAAATGGATGTTACTGGTAGAAAAGGACCTTTTTGACCGGATGTTATTGTATAGCACTTAGACTTTTCAATGCTGTATACTGGTATTTGTGTGAATGCCCCTCTGCGATTAGCTACCAAATTGTGGTACAAAAAATTCAGGGTGACTCAATAAGAGTGAATCTTTGTGGGAATGGCTACAATGATGTGGTACATAGGCTTGTCAGTGGAACACTGTTACCTAGAGCAAGTCTGTATAATAAAGAGTAGTACATCCAAGAAAACAGTATTCATCAGGAAGATATTGACTACATATCACAACACCATAGCATGACCTATACCTTTCTAGAGGTGTGCAATATGGCACTACTTCGCACTGCAGTGTCATGGCATAACCTGCAAATTTTGTGGGGAGAAGGGGGCAATGTGGCATCAGTGTGTACAATTTAAAAATCCTGTTTGTAGCCTGTGTATTTTTGGCAGATTTCTGGCAAGAAACCAGAGCATCATAAGCAAAGCCTTCGGCTATCCCTGACTGTACCTCATACTTGTGGCCTGTTCCTTGTAAATGTAGCGTTTTCTTGCAAATTGCTAAGGATACTGCATTCACTAAATAATGACAGACATATTTTCTTCAGAAAATGTATGCTAAATGAAAATATATTTTTTGTTCTAGAAACGTTCTAAGTATGTAGAGCAATTTTTAAAATCTGTTAGTGATTCTTGCAGTACTTGTACCTTTGTCCCTGATTCTTTGCCTATTATTTTTAGTTGTAAGAAGTCAAGGCTTCTAGTATCGTACTTCTCAATTCATCTTGATTATTTCTTCATATTTTGGGGGTGCAACCTTATAATATTTGTGGATTTCTAGGAAATAAGTATTTTTTGTAGTCAGTAAATAATGATAGATATTTGAGTTTCAGAAAAATGCATGCATATATCTTTGGAGCTTTTCTCCCCATGACTCTGCTGAAAAAGGGCAATAGCTCAGCCAGACACTCCCAGTCAACAAATGTAAAATAAATAAAAATAAAATAAATAATACAAAATCAGCTATTCTAGCAACTTTCTAAGTATATAAGAGCAATGTTTTAAATTTGCTCTTGCTTTTTTTGCCTTTTTCCTCATTGTTTTTGATTTTGCCTCCAATCCCTTAACTATGAGGTTGAGAACTGCATGTGGTCTACTGTCCACAATAGAATACACAATTTTCATAGTCATTCACATTTTCTGCGATCAACACTAGGAGTGCCCTGCAGCAGAGGCAACTTCAAATACATTACTGTGGCTTTTTTTATGTCAGAAGTGGCTGTCTGTTTGGGAGCATATGTTGGGAAAACTTAAAGGGCTGTTAGAGTAAGGGTGTATATTACATTATAGAAAAGCCGTTATATTGTACATTGTATCAAAAATTAGTCAGGGGAAACATTCACATAAGTTCCTAATAATAAACATTGGCCAATAATTTCCATTCACAAATCAATAGAATGTCAGTAGAACGCCAAGAGTTCCTGTGCCACAAACCTCTAATCAGTCTTCTCTGCAAATCTAAATGTTTGTTATTCTCAAAAATGCACCTACTGACAGTGGCAGCATGTGTGCATCTGCCATCTTTGTTAAGGGAATCTTGGGGTGTGCAAAAGACCATTAGAAGCCCTTAGTGCAAAACTGATCATCTCTTCCCAAGATCATTATGGCTGTTATCCCCAAAAATGCACCTACTAAGAGTGACAGAATTTGTACATCTGCCATCTTTGTTAAGGGAATCCTGGGGTGTGCAAAATATGACAGTTAGAAACCCCTGTGCAATGAACCCATAGTGCAAAACTGATACTGTCTTGCCAGCATCTTTACGGCTGTTAGTAAAATAATCATGGCAGACAATGCTCCAGATGTTCACCTTATTAAACTGTCTTTTGAAATTTGAACCACTTTACCATCACTGGAGGAAACTAAAGCAATAACAGTATAACCATTTTCAAATAATTCCACGGAAATAATTTCTGTCCTTACCTAAATGTCACTTATGTCAGCATCCCTAACAATAACAGGACCATTCCACTTCCATCATTGGCTGCTTCCCCTACAAACAAGGGGCCAGCAGTATAGTAAGCATTGTGTGCCTAAAAAAGAATGTTAGATGTCAACCCTTTGTCTAATATTCTGCTGTAACTTTGTTCTGGTGCTGGTTTGTAAAAAAGTAGTCTTACTTTAGTCTGTGGTCAAATACTCAAGGAGCAAATAGCCTCTTCATGTCAGAATTCTAAGTTGTCATTCATGTGGAATCTCATGGTATGTGATGTTATGCTTTCAAAGCAATATTTCCTTTACCTTTCAATACAGTGCCCCTTCTATGATAATGGGGACTTGCCTTATTTACTTTTAACAGAATGTGAAGGGCACCACACCTCATGAAATACCTATGTTCATGTCTACAGAAGTAGGAGAAGTGGTAAATGTATTCCTTCCCCCCACTAAGGCCTACATAAAAGAGCTGCATTAACAAACTGACATTCTGACTCTTAGCAAACAAAGGACTGACAAAAGCAAATCTTGATTTGTCCTAATTAGTACATACTGTCATGACTGTTAAAATATGAACACATGCTAATGCTTAATTTTAACACAAAGGTCCAGAATTATGAATTTAATTGATTATTTGTAATTGAAAGTGATTTTTTTGTATTTAATTGCAAGTGATAAAATTATAGTAGTTATTTTTCCTAATCTTTTCTTCGCTGACATAGTTGTAGGATACATGCTGCTCAGGCCTATGAAGTAACAGCTGGAGTTTGGGACGGAATCAAAATAATCATCAGATATAAATTTCAAAGCATCATAAATGCTACTGGCATTGGTTATTTTTTATTGGTGAGATGTTAGTATTTTCTTGTTGACAAAGGCAACCAGAAATATAAGGTTCTTAAACATAAGAAGTTTCAGCTATATTATTAGTTATAATCCACCTTAATGTCAAATATTTATGTGTTTAGAAGCCATTCCATAGCAGAAAAGCAATGAGTAATCATGTCACCAATGACCTGGGTTTGAAAGTGGGATCAGGAAGCCACTGGGATCACTGAGAAAGGGAGGATCAAGCATTCTAAGGGCAACTTTCTTTTCCCAGGTGTTGGTGGGATTGACACTATTGCACTGTTGGCAGGTACAGAACAGACCAGATGTGCTTTCTGTACCCATGGAATATTTGGGTACATCAGGAAGGGTATGGAGTGGCACAGTGACATGCACATCTCCTTGCCATGGTACCAGTAAAGACTTAGCTTGGAAGAATCAGAGGAAAAGCTGGATGCAGTATGTTTCATTACTCCTCTGATATGTCCACCACTGACAAATGGAGGACTGAAAGTAGTCTGAACTGGAAGAGAAAAATCTTGGCCTGGAGACAGAATTGAATAAACACAGATGAAATGGAGGCAGTATGGGGTAAGTTCAATGGAGGAGGAATTAGAGACCTAGAAAGACCATAGAATTATGCATGAATATCAGTGTAATATGCAACCCAATAAAAGAATTTAAAATGTGATCTTTATGCTGCTTGATCCTTTTATCACCTTCACTTTCCTGCTGGGGGATGAGTGGGATTACAATGGCGCTGTGACTTTGACAGTAGTATATATATATATATTTATTTATTTATTTATTTTATTTTACATTTGTTAACCGGGCTAGTCTAGCTGGATATATGTCCATTTTCAGTAGAGGCCCGGGGAGAAAAGCTCCACAGATACTAAATTACAAGGAGACAAATTATAAAATAAATTCAGTACAAAAAGAATATACGTTTAGTAATACAAAAAAAAAACAAAATTCCTAAGGAACACACTCAAAATATTATTATTCAGTAAAACATTACAAAACATCAAGATTAGCAACATATATTTGATAATCTGTTGGAGAGAAAAAAGTAGAATGGGAGACTCAGAAGGGAATTACACAAGAAGTACAAAGGCAGAAGAGAGAAAGAGGCAATAGTGTAGAGTGGAAAAGAGTATTGTGATGGAAAAGAGGAGGGGGGAGAAAAGGAGGAGGGGGTAGGAGCATAGGAGGAGAGTAGCAGGGCAATAGGAAGAAGGAATAAGTAAAGTAAATAAGTATAGTGTAAAGATACTAGTAGTGTAGGGGAAAGAAGAAGATCAGTCAGGAGTCCTGCAGGAGCAGAGCCAGTGATTTTGGAAGTACAGTTTGATTTTTGTTTGAAGAGTGGTAAGGAGGGATTAGAGTGATATCAGTCGGTAGCTGATTCCATATCCTTCCTACAGTATTAGTGAACAGAGAGTCACCAGCTAAGTTATGGGACTTTACAGATTTGGTCATGAGTTTAGATGAAGATCGAAGGGAGGTAAGATTATTGTAAGGGATTAAAAGTTGAGAAAGTATAGGGGTATTATAAGGTTGGTACAGTATCTTGTGAGCAATGGTAAGTTGGGAGATCAAAAGACAGTTTTGTAGCTCCAGCCAGCCTAGGAGTTTTAGGTTTTGACAGTGATGTGTTCTGAAAGGGTTGCTGGTGGCAAAGCGGGCAATGCTATTGTAACAAGTTGCTAGTTTATTTAGGCTGGCCTTCTTAAGGTTAGTGAAGATAGGTGAGGCATAAAAGAGGGTAGAAATAAGATGGGAGTGGGCAATGGTAGCTCTGGTAGAAGGTGTGAGAAAAGGTTTGATACGGTATAATGATCCAATTTTTTTATTAACAGTTTTGATGATGTTATTGATGTGTTGTTCGAAAGTGAGATTGTTATCGATGGTTATTCCTAGCAGTTTAGTTGATGTGTCAGGAGAGATAACAGTGGTGTCATTGGATAAAATGTTGAAGTTTAATGGGGACCCTCGAGTGGTAGGAGTGAAAAGGAGAAGTTTTGTTTTTTTAGCATTGAGGAGGAGGTGCCGTCTAGTGTACCAAGTTTCTACAGTGTTGAAGGTGGTTTGAGTTAGAGTGAGTAGCTCTGAGGAGGTAGATGCTGAGCAAATAATCGTGGAGTCGTCAGCATATTGGATGCAGGTAGCTTGTGGGATGATAGTGTTGAGATCGTTTATGTAAAGGGAGAAGAGAAGTGGACCAAGAATAGAGCCCTGTGGGACTCCAATAGAAACGGGCAGTAGTGAAGAGATATGATTGTCCCAAAGAACGGCTTGATGCCTGTTGCTTAGATAAGATGTAAACCATTTAATAGCCAGGTTATCAAATGAGAGGGATTTAAGGATGTTAATAAGGGAAGAGTGGTTCACCATGTCAAAAGCTTTAGAGAGGTCAATGAACAGAGCAGAGGAGAGAAGATTTGAGTTGCGATAGTTGTTGATAGTATCAACGAAGGAAAGGAGGGCAGTGGAGGTGCTATGGTGGGGTCTAAAGCCATGTTGACAGTTGGCTATTATGTTGTGTGCAGAGAGATATTGTGTGAGTTGCTGGTGGATGCATTTCTCCATGATCTTAGCTAGTGGAGAGAGAAGGGCAATAGGTCTAAAGTTAGTATACTCAATAGAATTACCACCTTTGTGTAATGGGATGATATGAGATATTTCCATATATCTGGTATGGTTCCCTCTTGGATAGTCCTATTAATGAGTATCGATATAGGGTATGCAATCTGCTTAGCAGCCTTTTGAAGAAAGAGAGAGGGGAGTTTGTCAGCAGAGGGGGTACAGGGTTTCAGTTTAAGAATAAGCTTGTAGATGAAGGAGGTAGAGATAGGGTGAAGAGTGAAGTTATGGGGGGAATCAACATGATTATCTGGAGGGTAAAAGTTAATGGTGTTCATTTGTTTAGCAAGTGATTGGATGGTATCAATAAAAAGGTGTTAAAGGTGTTTGCAGTATGGCTAGGAGTTCCTGGGTCTGCGTTTATTGGGGAGGGAGTTTTAGCTGTACCAGGTGAAAGGAGTTTGTTGATCGAAGACCAGAATTGTTTGGGTTTATATAAATGGGTTTCCTGAAGTTCACAGTAGTAGTTCTTTTTGTCTGAGATAATAGCTTTCTTTGTAAGATTTCTAAGTTGGCAAAAGTGAAGAAAATCAGAGGTGGTTCTATGGTGTCTCCATTTGGCCCAAATTTTATTTTTGCTATGAATTTATTTCTTTGTTTCCTTTGTGAGCCAAGGGGCTATATTAGATTTCATTCTAATCGAGCGTGCAGAGGCATGTTTATCTAAAATTGAAAGGAAGGTTGAGTTAAAGAATGATACTGCTTCATTTAGAGGAAGTGATTTCATGAGGTTCCAGTTGCATGTTTTGAGATCATTTTGAAATAAGTCATTATTAAAGTTTTTGGTTGAGCGTATTATTCTAATGTTAGGGAGGTTTTGATAGTCAATCTTTTCTCTAGAGATATAGGTTAGGCAGTGGTCACTGAGGTCATCAGGCATAGTTCCTACTTTGTATGAGACATTAACTTTGTTTATAAGTATCCAGTCTAAGATACTCTGTTTCTTATTTGGTTTATTTAGCCTTGTTGTAGTGGTAATGGATTGAGTAAAACCATGTAGGTTTATATGACTGGAGGGATTTTCACTATTAATAATATTCCAATCTATATTAAAGTCACCCAAAATAATAGTTTCTTGGGGGTAGTTAGTGGAAATCCAGCTAAGGAAGTCTTCTAAGATTGGTATGTTTGTGCCAGGTGGTATGTACATACAGATAATGTAAAGAGCTTTTTGAGCATTTAACTGAAGTTTAACTATGATGGCTTCAGCACTGGAATCCAGGGTTGGGCAGGTTGGGAGGGTGGAGATGCTAAGATGGTTCTTAAATAAAATTGCCACGCCACCACCTTTACGTTTAGTACGATCAAGCCTATATAAATTATAGCCTTGGGGTATAATTTCAGTGTCTTTGGTGGTTGGCTTTAGCCAGGTCTCTGAGAGGCACAGTATATCAAAGTGGTGAATGTCTGACAGGGCATGTAAGTAGGGTACTTTGTTATTTACACTTCATATATTAAGATGACCTATGAGTAGGGTGTTATTGAAGTTGGGGTTAGATACTTGAGGGGAGGGATTTGATGGACCTGGGTTGGGGTGAATATCACCGTCTTGTAAGGTAGGAGTATTATGTCTGTGTGTCAGGCTGCTTTTAAGAAGGGTTATTTGTTTCATTTTTTTATCAGGGGGTAAGGCATAAGTTAGATGGTAGTGCCTATGGAATTTGGGAAGGTGATAATTAGGGGTGGAGGTTGAATTTAAGAAAGAGGAAAGAGAAGTATGGAAGATAGATGTATGTTTATTTATAAAGTCTGGTTGGTTTTTAAGTGGGTTTTCAAAGAAGGTAAGAAGGTAAGAAGAATAAAGGGAGGTAGAGAATAGTGCTAAGAATATAGCCATGGTTGGTAAGTATGGAGCCATATGTAGAAGAGGTGAGGTAAGGTAAGTTTTAAAGTAAATAGAGGAAGAGAGGATAAGAGAGGTAGAGGTAAAGGTATAAGGCAGAACAGGAGAGAAGGAAAGTGATAATAGCTGGATATGTAGGGGTGTGAGAGGAGAATGTAAAGTGTAGGTGTAGGTGTTGAGAGTAGAAGCTTATGAGAAGTAGGTTAATTGAGGTAGAGGAGAGAAGCTAGTAATAGGGGGGTAGGTTGGTATAGCAGTGGATAAGGTAAGGGGGGGAAAGAGTGTGTGTAGAAGGGAGCGTTTGAGTTTTGGCGGGAAAGAGCAGGATTGGTTATAAGAGTAAGGGGGTGTGGTTAGGGAAGTATAAGGTTAGGACCCCTGGGGGTGGGTGGGAATTGGGGGTAGGGAGGGGAGGGAATGAGCCCGCAGGGCGAACGGAGCGGGATACACAGAATCGGGATACACAGAATCCAGAGAGGAAGGAAAAAGTAACAGAGGAAGTAAGCAAGTAGAAGGCTAGAAATAGTAGATGTAAGGGGGAGTGGGTCACAGAGCACTACAGAGATAGAAAGGAATGGAGTGAGAAGGTGAAGGAGTGGAGAATATGGAAAGGAATAATCAGTACTGTAGGTCTAGATGTGTACAGAGTGACACCTAGTGGACAGAGAGGCAAGGTGCAGAGGAGAGTCACAAGGTTCTGGGGCAGGAAAGAAAAAACAACATATACTACTGGGAGGGGGGAGTACAGGCTAAGTAAAGCAGTAGGATAAGGTAGCAGAAGAAATAAACAGAGTAAGGGGTGAGGGGGCTGCTGCTGGCAAGCTTAGCTGGGAGCAATACAGAAACCACACAGATATAAATGGGCAAAGACCACAACCAAATTAAGTAGACATACTCTCTTAAAACCTGAGGTAGTAAGTTTGTAGAAGAGTGCAGGGGTCCAGAACTTTTCAAAGGTAGTGGGCAGAAAGTACCCTCATAGAGTAGGGAAGAGTTTCGCCCAGGCAAACAGTCACTGGGAAGGCAGGAGAATTAGCTGGAACAGGAGAGAAATGAGGGAGATAATAAAATGAAAGTAAGTAAAAAATGCAGTACATTCAACATGAAGCTGTAACCAAATGCACAGATACAGTGATCAAATCCACTGTTCCATCAAATAACACATTGTAACAGTGTAGGTCAGGCAAGAAAATAAGCATTTAGGCAATGCACATTATATAGCATACTCAGTTGAGGATTGTATCAGTTAAAACATATGCATATCCACAAGAAGAGAGTAGCAGCAGTTTGGTTAAAACACCAGGTGAAGTTTACAGTCTTTAAATATTGTATACAGTGTAATTGAAGCACAAGGTATTCCATCTAAAGGTAAAAAGAAAACAAGGGCAAGAACATTGCTCCGTAGTGTAGTGTAGAGAAGAGTGTCGAGTGTAGGGAGGCCGAGATGCAAGTATGACCCAAGGCAAGTCTGCACATGTGCGGCCACTTCCTATACAACACGCAGGCCCCAAATAAAGAGAGGCAGGGCAGAGTACTGGAGAGTTACACAAAAGTTAGTCAATCCATGAAGTTATGCCACAAAAAGGGAAAATAGTGTTGTAAGCCACCCAATTGATCTACAGAGGAATCTGAGTGGGGTCCAGGAGGCACTGATTGGCCTAGCAAAGATCGCTAAAGACCACTCGCAATTATTAGTAAAAGGAATAGGCCTTGGACTAGGTGTCGTCCCCAGGAATATCTGTATGGGGTCACTGATTAGTCTAGCAGTAGTCGCTAAAAGACTACTCAAAAATATAAGTAAAAAGGACAAGGCTTAGGTCTGCATGTAGTCCCCAGAAGTATGTGTATGGGGTCATGGAGGCGCTAATTAGCCTAGCAATATACGCTGAACAGAGCGCTATGCATTTCCCACCAACAACAGTGCAATAGCCTCACCAAATCACCAACAGTACCTACAGGATAACTGGAATGGTTAGGCAGAGTGCTTCTGAGCATATAACTCAGCCAGGGATACAGCAAAAATGCTGCGTGTACTATTACACATATAGTAAAAGGCTAATACGCTAACACTGCTTAGCTATTACAGAGTAAAGGTTACAAGCACCTAGGTCGCGCTATAGTTGAGCAAACAGTGCACGATCCCAGCAACAGAACAGCTGAAATATCAGCGTTGGAAATCCACAATCCAAGAACAATTTACAGCTCAGTAATGTTCAGGTGATCATCCGTGTTCAGCAGTTTGTTATAAACCTCATATTAAAGATATAAACAACACCGCGTAACAGGCGACATCAGAAGAAAAAGCAATATACAGCCCAATATACTCCAAAGAAACAAGTATGTTCAGCATATGTTATACACTTTTCACCAAAGTAGTTTACAGTGGCCGTTTAAAAAAAAGGTGGCAAGCAAACTCGTAAACAGATAAACGCTAACTCAGATAACATAAACGCTAACACATTATCGGCTAAAGGGAAGTCGGCTAGTACAAAAAAACGCTAAATAGGTCATCCATACTAAGACAATGTATTGTAAGGGATATTGCAAAGAAAGGGCAAATACATATATTACAATACCTTTTTGCACTTAGGAGCGCTCAGCCACAGTCGCCCAGCAGCAGCGAGGAAGACTAAAGGTAAAGATGGCGTCCTGGGGATAAGGAGGGACTATAAGACCTCGGATAGGAAGTACCTGTGGGGGGGGGGAGTATAGAATAGGTGGATGCAAGGTAAGAAATGGAAGGGGAGTATTCTATCGAAAGGAGAAAAGGAGAAGGTAGTCCTAATAGAATAGGGGTGTGGTGAAAAGTCAGATCTAGAGGAGAACTACAGAAGGAAGGAGGGACCTAGGTAGGAAGCTATACTAGAGCAGGAGATAGTGAGGAGTTTAAGGAATGTATTAGAGTAAAAATAGATAGAGTCAGATATAGGGGATAGGTGCCAAAAGTAAAGAGTATGGCAGCAGACCAAGATGTAGCTAAGACAAGGAGAGAAACTGGGAAGAAAAGGGATAAATTAGGGAGGCAGAGCACTGCCTAGAGAACAGAATCCAGAGAGGAAGGAAAAAGTAACAGAGGAAGTAAGCAAGTAGAAGGCTAGAGATAGTAGATGTAAGGGGGAGTGGGTCACAGAGCACTACAGAGATAGAAAGGAATGGAGTGAGAAGGTGAAGGAGGGGAGAATATGGAAAGGAATAATCAGTACTGTAGGTCTAGATGTGTACAGAGTGACACCTAGTGGACAGAGAGGCAAGGTGCAGAGGAGAGTCACAAGGTTCTGGGGCAGGAAAGAAAAAACAACATATACTACTGGGAGGGGGGAGTACAGGCTAAGTAAAGCAGTAGGATAAGGTAGCAGAAGAAATAAACAGAGTAAGGGGTGAGGGGGCTGCTGCTGGCAAGCTTAGCTGGGAGCAATACAGAAACCACACAGATATAAATGGGCAAAGACCACAACCAAATTAAGTAGACATACTCTCTTAAAACCTGAGGTAGTAAGTTTGTAGAAGAGTGCAGGGGTCCAGAACTTTTCAAAGGTAGTGGGCAGAAGGTACCCTCGTAGAGTAGGGAAGAGTTTCTCCCAGGAAAACCGTCACTGGGAAGGCAGGAGAATTAGTCTCTTAAAACCTGAGGTAGTAAGTTTGTAGAAGAGTGCAGGGGTCCAGAACTTTTCAAAGGTAGTGGGCAGAAAGTACCCTGGTAGAGTAGGGAAGAGTTTTGCCCAGGCAAACAGTCACTGGGAAGGCAGGAGAATTAGTCTCTTAAAACCTGAGGTAGTAAGTTTGTAGAAGAGTGCAGGGGTCCAGAACTTTTCAAAGGTAGTGGGCAGAAGGTACCCTCGTAGAGTAGGGAAGAGTTTCTCCCAGGAAAACCGTCACTGGGAAGGCAGGAGAATTAGTCTCTTAAAACCTGAGGTAGTAAGTTTGTAGAAGAGTGCAGGGGTCCAGAACTTTTCAAAGGTAGTGGGCAGAAGGTACCCTCGTAGAGTAGGGAAGAGTTTCGCCCAGGCAAACAGTCACTGGGAAGGCAGGAGAATTAGTCTCTTAAAACCTGAGGTAGTAAGTTTGTAGAAGAGTGCAGGGGTCCAGAACTTTTCAAAGGTAGTGGGCAGAAGGTACCCTCGTAGAGTAGGGAAGAGTTTCGCCCAGGCAAACAGTCACTGGGAAGGCAGGAGAATTAGCTTTTTGCACTTAGGAGCGCTCAGCCACAGTCGCCCAGCAGCAGCGATATATATGGGTGAGAGAAGAGCAAGATGGTGATGGGGTATGACATGCTGGGGGGGTAGCATCCTTGGAACTGTGAGTACAAATCTGAAAATTCTGGCTACACCCCTTAATATAACCACAATGAGGACTTTACTGTGTATCAAACAAACTGTAAAATTGATAGAAAAAATGGTGGGGGGTGGATTGAAAGGACTCCACATAGACAAAAATCTAATTCTGTCTTCGATGTGATAACAGCCTCTACTCAACTGTGACAGCTGCTGAGAGTTTCCCCTGAAAAGTGATAATGACTCAGCGCTATAGTGGAACTGCACTTATTGTTAATGTGATAATGGGCTGCATATCACTTGAAAGTTATGCACGCTCAGACACAGGTGATAATTGCTGCACATAACCTTTTGAGTAGGCATTCATTATAATTCAGTAGAAATAATATAACACTTAGATATTACTGAGCCCTTCCTCCTACCACCTAATTTCCGTACATGACTGACAAAGTGTGGAAAAATGCCCAAAATATGTACAGTACATCATGTAGATGTAGGAACCTTGAAGTAAACAAGCACACCAGTGAGACACAAGAATATAATTAAATTTATCATAACACTCACTGTTGAAAATCAGTAAATTAATACAATATGCAAAAGAGACAGGAATATTGAGTTTTTTTACAAAACTATAATTTTAATACAGCTGTTAAGATGTATATTACTCACTGGTGTGCTTGTTTACTTCAAAGTTCCTACATCCCATCGAGCTACATGCTCGAGAGACTTGAACCTCAGCACTGAAATAAATAGGACATGCTGGAGGGACAGATTCATAACCCAGAGGCTCCCTTCACTCTGGAATAAAATCCCAGTCCAGGTTAGGCAGAGTCCCTCATTGACTCTCTTCAAGAGGAATCTTGATGAGTGGATGGGAGATCGTAGGTTTAACCTGGGTATCACTTCTTTGTCACTGTTAGACAGAAGCACAGTATACTAACCTCGAAAAAGGGCACAGCAAAATTAATTTAAAATGGGTGGCGAAAGCCAAACACACTCTGGCTAGGCTTATAAATGTCCTAGGGCAGATAGCCTAGTATGAACCTATGAACCTATGAACTTGTCAACTCCTTCAGATATAATTATGTACTGTGATTCCAAAAGATAAAAGCATTAACTTTTTCTGTGATTGCATCACCTACCACTGGATAAAAACACACAAAGACAAATGTATCTAGAAATAAGGTGATTATCCAGCAGCATATCATAATCATATTCTCTTTCATTTATTCTCTCATTCTCTCTTTGGTATCCTCTCTCACTGTCGCCCTTATTCTCCCCCTCTCTCGCATCCTTTCTGTCTACCTCTGTCATTCATTGTCTCTTGTATGCTCTCCCTCTCTCATTCATTCTTGCATCCTCTGTTTCTTTTATCCTCACTCTCCCTCTCTTATTCATTCTCCTTTTTCTCATTCATTATCTACCTCTCTTTCTCTCATATCCTCTCTCTCATCCATCCTCTCCGTCCCTCATTCATTCTCCCACTCTCGTGTATCCTTTTTCTACATCTCTCTTTCATTTTCTCCCTCTTTCTCTCTCAATCCTTCTCTCATTCATTTACTCACAAACAATAGATGTTATGTGATCCTATCTCGCCTACATTCTGACTGATGGGTTCGGAGCCGATCCCTCGGCTCCGACTCGGCACGCTTATGCTATAGAGCGAGGCCTCTAATTGGCTGAGCTATCTTTATCCCAGGATGCACCACCACTAATCCCTCAGATCTCGTTTGCCGCTATCAAGCATAGATGTGGTCTCAACATTGGCTGGGCTAAGTACTAGTTTTTAGGCTTTTTTCCCGTCACAAATTTCCTTTCTTTGAACCCAAAAGCTGTTTTAACAGCTATTGTTGATATATTAGTGTGTTTGGTGTAGTTGTGTGACTGAATTCAAAAAAGTTTTAGTCAGGGAAGGTTTCCCGTTTCAGTTAGAGGGGCCTTCCCCTGTTACATTACTGTTACATTACTGTTTCTGTAATTTCTTGGGTCAAGTACCCGTTTAAGTTAGAGGGTCTTGACTCCCTCTCTCTATCTTTTACTCTTTTGGTCAGTTAACTGTTAGTGTAAAAAAAAAAAAAAAAAAAAAAAAAAGAAATTTTTGTTAAAGTTGTATTGAACTATCTTAACTGAAGTTTAGTATTATAGTGTTCACTTTTATTGGTTCTTTGGTGAGGCAGTTATGTCGAAAGAACACAAACCCTCCGGGTTTAAGAAATGCACGAGGTGTGGTTTTAAAATGTCCATAACGGACGACCACGCCTCGTGCGTCTATTGCTTAGGTGCTAAGCATTTGCAAAAGTCATGTAGTGTGTGCCACGCGTTCTCTTCGAGAGTCCTCCAGGAGAGGAAAAACAAATTAATCCTCAAGGGATTAATCAAGCCTTCCTTCGAGGAGGCTTTATCTTCCTCTCTGTCTCCTTCTAAAAAGAGGAAAGCGTCGGCTCCAACCAGTCAGTCGGAACCGACCGCTAAGAAAACTAAGCAGACTTCTCCATCGGCTCCACGGACTTCGGAGCCGAGGTCGGAACGGTCTGCCTCGATGCCTCCAGCCTCGACCCCTCTGGTTTCGGAGCCGAGGTCTGGGGCATCGAGAGGTGGGTCACCCTCATCGGCTCCACTGATATTGGAGCCGATAAGGGTTATCGGCTCAGACTCTTCCCCCTCGGAGCCGAAGTCCTTATCGGTACCGAGGGAAATTTCCTCGAAACCTTCCTCGGAGCCGATAATTGTTGAGTCGTTTCGGAGCCGGTCCCTGAGCCCTTCGGAGCCGATGGAGAAATCGGTTCGGGCCCGATCGGTATCCTCGAGATCATCCAAGATATCTGATTCGGACATCGACAGGGTGCTCCTTCGACTCTTCCAGTCTCCGGTGTTCCAAAAGATGGTTTCGGCTCCAGCCCATTTGGCTTCGGAGCCGATGGTCAACTCCCCTACTGTGTTTCCTCCTCCAACAGCTTCGGCACCGTTGGAGCCAGTGCTGGTGGAACCTGTGGAGGTGTTAGGGTCGGGCCCGACCCTTGCTCCAACTCCGGCTCTTGGGTCGGAGTTCAGTACACGGACTTCTTCCTTCGGCCCTGGGGGGGAGGCTTCGGGATTGATGCTTTCGGTCCCAAGTCTCCCTCTCGGTGCGTCGGCGGCGAGAGTACCGTCCACTGTCGTGGCCACGGAGGTGGGACCCTCCCAGGATTCTGGTGGTCCCGCCTTCAGGGCTATGAGGAGTGCTTTAGCCAAATCTTCCTTGGCTACCTCCACAGTTTCCCCAGCTCCTTCCCTACATTTGGAGACTGGGTCATTGGCAGTCCCCCTGTCTTTAGACAGCGGAGCCCCTGGGCCTCAGGTTACCCTCACTGGGGTTTCTCCCCCTCCTGGAGGTCCTTCTGAAGCCTCTTCGGAAGAACCTCCCAGGAAGAGATCGTGCAAGAGGAAGCACGTTGACTCCCCTGATGAGTCTCTGACATCTGACACTGACCTCGATGATGCAAAAGGGTCCCCCAAGTCGTCCTCGGATGATGTCTCCTTTGCAGACATCCTGGAAGCCCTAAAACAACGAGGCGGCTGGCAGTCCAAACCTCCCTCTGCTGATGAGTCGGTGTTCCTGAAGGCCTTCGGGGCTCAGCCCTCCGCCTCCTGGGTGTCTCCGCCCTTCGACGAGCTCTTGGTTTTGATCTGTCGAAGGGCGTGGGGACACCCAGACTCTGTGGAACTGGTGCCCGCTCGTCCGAACAAATTTCTCTCGGCGCCCCCGGATAGAGAGTTCCTTACTAAAGGTGTGGCTGTAGATGCTATGGTGGTGGCATCTGCTACCCAGCAAGATGTAGCAGAGGCTTCTACGTCCGTCCATCCTCCTAATAAGGAGTCTAGGAGCATGGATCGGTACGGAAAGCGCACCCTTAGTTCAGTGGCCTTTACACTGAGGTCCTTGAACTACCTGACGCACTTTACAAGATTTCAGAGGGATCTGATTAAGGAGCTATCCGATACCCTCTTGGGTAACCTGCCTGAGGAGCTGGCCCAGACGGTTGGCTCTCAGCTGGCTACAATGTCGTCCATTTCAACTCGTCCATGAGGCTCATTTCATGCGGCGAAGGGCGAGTAAGCGGCAGTACAGGCATTGCTCTCGGAGACAAGCCTGGCTCCGCCTGTGTCATTTCGGAGGCCTTTAAGTCTTCATTTGCCGACGCCTTTGATGGGTCCTCCTGTTTGGACCCAAGGTAAAAGACACACTAACCCGCTGTGAACAGGAAGGTAAGACTCTGACTGCCGTAGGGGCACGATTTTCCACTCCCTTTCGGCCTTATCCCAAGGCTAAAAGAGGAGGGAAAATGTGGTTCCGTAGATCTCAGAAGCCTTACCCCTCTCAGCAGGAAGGTTCCCCCTCCAGAGGCAGAGGAGGGGGAAATTCATCCGGAAGACGCCGTCCCAGAGGCGGCAGAGGCCCTCGCAACACTGGAGACCGTGAGTCCTTTCGTGGCTCTTCAGCTTTTCATAGTCCCTGAGGGATTGCCCGGCTGTGCTGCTCCGGAGCCAGTTGGGGGTCGTTTCTCGAAGCACCTGAAGGCCTGGAAGGGATCACTCAGGACCGATGGGTGCTTCGGATTATCGCCGAAGGTTACTCCATCCCTTTCTCTCACCCCCCCCCCTCAGTCCAAAAAAATCCCGGACCCGCCACCCAGTCAACGGGATACCGCAGCCTCAGAAATTTCAAAGCTGCTGCAAAAAGGAGTCATCCAACTGGTCCCCGCAGACCAGATCGGATTAGGGACTTACTCAAGATTCTTTTTGGTACCAAAAAAGACCGGGGACTTGAGGCCCATTTTGGACCTAAGCATCCTAAACCGTTCAGTCAGAAAGTCCAAGTTCCGAATGGTCACTCTACAAACCATTCTCCCATTGTTGGAGAAGGGTGTTTGGATGTGCTCCATAGATCTCAAGGACGCGTATTATCATATCAGGATACATCAAAAGTCCAGGAGACATCTGCGCTTCAGCCTAGGAGGCAGTCATTTTCAGTTCCGTGCACTGCCCTTTGGTCTCACCAGAGCCCCCAGGGTGTTCACCAAGTGCTTGGCAGTAGTGACTGCTCACCTGAGAAGTCTAGGATTCCAGGTGTTTCCGTACCTAGACGACTGGCTCCTAACTGCCACCTCCAAGCATCTACTTCTGCGGAGCCTACAAGCCACTATATCACTGGGCAATTCCCTTGGAATCACCTTCAATTGGCCAAAGTCTGTGTTGCGGCCATCTCAAAGAATAAGATTCATAGGGGTAGAGATAGACTCAAACCAGATGCAGGTCTATCTACCTACAGACAGAATTCAAACCATACAAAATCAAGTTCGAGCCTTACTCCCCAGGTCCAAAGCCCCAGCCAGAATGGTCCTGCAGCTATTGGGATCCATGTCTGCCACAGTTCTTCTAGTCCCCTTGGCAAGGTTGCACATGAGAATCCTCCAGTGGCTTCTTTCAACTCAGTGGTCTTTTCAGGAACTCCCTCTCAATCACCTCATATGGATCACGGAATCTTGCAAACGGGACCTTCGCTGGTGGCTAGTGCCCTCCAATTTGGATCAGGGACGACCCTTTGTTCTTCCTCCGGCGGCCACTTTGACCACGGACGCCTCCCAGATGGGGTGGGGGGGGCATTCCCTGGGCAGGTCAGTCCAAGGCAAATGGCACCTGGAAGAGACTCCTCTTCATATCAACATCCTAGAAATGAGGGCAGTACTCCTGTCCCTTCAAGCCCTTCACGATTATCTCCCTCAGGGCGTAATTGCTGTTCACTCAGACAACATGTCAGTTGTCTGGTACCTGAACAAACAGGGAGGGACCAGATCCTATCCTCTTTGCAGAGAAGGCATGAGAGTTTGGGAATGGGCAGTCTCGACCAAACGCTTCCCAGTGGCTACTCACATACCGGGCAAGTCCAATGTCATAGCCGACAGATTGAGCAGAACCATCCTCTCTCCTCACAAATGGTCTCTGAATATGACAGTTGCAAGTCAGATTTTCAGTGAATGGGGAGTTCCATGTTGCGACCTCTTCGCGACTCCTCTGAATGCGAAGTGCAAAGAATTTTTCTCCCTAACCCCAGCTCCGGGGAAGAGCCCCATGGATGCATTAGTCCATCCTTGGCCCACCGGCTTGCTTTATGCCTTCCCTCCAGTTCCTCTCCTCCCCAGGGTGATTCAAAAGGCATCTCTCTTAGGGAGCAAGATGATCTTAATTGCTCCTTACTGGCCTCGTCAAGTGCGGTTCCCCTATCTTCGGAAACATACTCTGGAAGGTCCATGGTTCCTGGACCAGGTCCCAGACCTACTGATTCATCAGTCGGGACTATTTCACCAGTCCCTACACACCTTAAAATTGACAGCCTGGCTCCTCCTCTTCTGACGATAGTCAGGAGTCATACACTGGATCCAGATGTTGTGCACATATTATCTTCAGCCACAAGTCTGCTACAAAGAAACTGTATTCTAGCAAATGGAAAAGGTTTGCTATTTGGGCTCAACTCCGGGGCCTGGACCCCATTTCTACTTCCGTGGCAGAAGTACTAAAATTTCTGACCTCTCTTTTCAATCAAGGCTCTTCAGTTTCTACCATCAAAGTACAATTGGCAGCAATTTCTAATTTTCATGAATCCATAGACCCACCTTTAATGAGCAACAGATTGTGTAAGACCTTCTTGAAAGGTGCTGCTCTATTAAGACCTCCGATTTCTCATCCTGCACCTCCATGGGATCTCGATATAGTGTTGCGTGCCTTGACTTCTTTCCCCTTTGAACCGGCAGCTACATGTGATCTAAAGTTTCTATCATGGAAGACAGCCTTTCTAGTGGCGATTACTTCAGCCAGAAGGGTTTCAGAGCTTCAAGCTTTGTCAGTGAAACCCCGTGCTTGGTTTTTCATACAGAGTATCCCTCAGACCAAATCCTTCTTTTGTTCCTAAAGTTTGTTCTACTTTATGCTTACAACAATCGTTAGAGCTTCCAGTTTTTTTCCCAAAATACTCTAACAAAGCGGAGTGTATATTCCACACACTAGATGTCCACAGACAGTTACGTTTTTATTTAGATAGGACCAAACAAACAAGGAAAACAGATCAGTTGTTTGTATCCTTTGCAGAAAACAAATTGGGCAACGCTGTCACAAAGGTCACTATTGCCAAATGGATCAGGGACTGTATTACTCAAGCTTATATTTATTCTAACAAAGAGCTTACCACCTCTGTCAAGGCTCATTCTACAAGGGCTATGGCTACTTTGGTAGCATTTCATTCTAAGCTTGCTATTGGTGACATTTGTGCTGCGGCTACATGGTCTTCCCCGCACACCTTCATTTCCCACTACAAATTAGATGTGGCATCTAGAGGACGAGCTTCATTTGGTTCCACAGTGCTCAGGAGTGTTTTCCAATGAGCCACCCGGGATTTAGGTGCTAGGGACGCTGTCCCATCAGTCAGAATGTAGGCGAGATAGGATCACATAACATCTTTTAGTTATGTACTCACCATAACTTCAGATGTTTGGGATCCATCTCGCCTACATTCCTAATAACCCACCCTCCTTCCACCTTCCTTGGAGATCAGAGGATATCAGAAGGTCCGAATCCTGTTGTTTCATCTTGAAACATCTAACAATGTTATATAACCAAGTTGTGCATGTGTGCATGAATGCGAACAAACAAGATCTGGGGGATTAGTGGTGGTGCATCCTGGGATAAAGATAGCTCAGCCAATTAGAGGCCTCGCTCTATAGCATAAGCGTGCCGAGTCAGAGCCGAGGGATCGGCTCCGAACCCATCAGTCAGAATGTAGGCGAGATGGATCCCAAACATCTGAAGTTATGGTGAGTACATAACTAAAAGGTTACAACCACTCGCAACACTAAAATAATCCAGCAACAATTTCCAGCAGAATAAATAATCTCAGGGTCCTTTAAACAGCAGACTGAATGATCAGCTAAAACAAATAAAATATAGTAAGAACGGTAAAAATAGCTCTGACCAGCAAAACGGTACAGTTCGGTATGCTAAGGGAATCAGCAGAAGTTCAAACAATGAAGGGGACAGCTCTGCATTTTTCCAGGAACCAACTAATTAATACAGATGCAGACAACACGGATTTAGCATTTTCAATGTTCAGCTATTACACAACCCATTCCATTGCTATTTACTTTGCAAACCGAAAACGGCAGTGTTCATTTCTTTGCTGACTGAACTCTCCCAATTTACAGAAAACCACTCTGAGAATTGAGAGAATTACTACAAGTCCCCATTTACTTATAGTTTTACCGCATGAAACAAATGTTTTTGATTAACATCTCATCCAAAAGATAACATACAGAGCAGTGCAGAACCCTTTAATGCTGCAGTGCAATGTCAGAAATTTAAAAAATTCATCCTATCACCTGTAGTGGAATAGAACCCATAGTCTACTGATTTTCCAGCAAGAGCTTGCTACCTCAGCTGGCATTATATTTAGAAAATTTAAGTCTCAAAATGTTACTCAATCCATACAACTGGTGTCTAACTCAATTTTTATTATGTTAAAGTAATATACCAGACATAAAAAAACACAGCACATGCAAGTAAAAATGCAATCCCTGCTCTGTATGTTATTCAGTAATTTTTTTGGTTGTAATCCAACTGTATATCAGAAAAAACATCAAGTTATATTTGGAAACTTCATATTGATTTTTTCTTACAATATCAGTGAACGTTTTTGCATGCAAACAACTAAATGTATCAGCAAACTAGACAGAGTCCAAAGACAGTATACATCAAATCATATGCTTTTGTAGCACCTAGCAAGAACACTGCTTCTGATTTAGTCCCCATCTGTAATTATTATCGTGTGGACAGATGATACTAATTCAGTATGCCAGTAACACCTTCTGTATAAAACAATAATAGCCTGGTCACCATGCAGCACTTCATATAAGACACACTATTAGATGCCGCATTCCATTAATTATTCTTGAAGACCTTTATGATGCTGAGAGGCATACACGTCAGGTTTAATTGTCCTGATGCATTTTTGCATTGTACAGATCTGATAGTACTAACAAATAACTCTCCATCCATAAATTATCTGATTTTGCCTTGAAGCAAGCCATTTAATACATATAAATGTTGACTGGTTATTAACAGTCTTTACCATTCTACAAGTACAAAGTCTATGGCATACAATAAAGTAGTGATGTGTTCTGAAGATACAACATAAATATGTAAGAAGCCGTGTATGCTCCAACTAGTACTTTTATCCTTATCAGACAGAACACTACATTCATTCTCTACCCACACAGCGATTTACTGAAAATAATTTTTAGAACATTGTTTTGCTAAAACATGCCACTTTATTCTGCATTTTCATGACTTTTCGGTGAAAAAATCAATAATCCATTAAGCAAGAACAGTAGTACATACAAGAGAGCAGAGGTATATTAATGTAGGTGAAATACTTTCTTAGCTATTTTCGAAGATGTTTGCTACATGCAATCATGAAAATATGGCATGTACCAAAGGTGCAATATACAGGAAATATTGGGGATCAGAAGAGATGTACTCATGTGCATACTGGTTATTTAATACTCATACGTCCTATCCCCTATCTGATACACTGTTTGCGGCACAGATCACATGGCTCCAAGATAGGACAGATTCAACAATTTCCTGCTCAGCATTCCAGGTAAACTGGATACAAACTGTTTATTATGTTAGCCTGAAACTGCCAAGTTTCACTTATTTTTATTTATTTTTTAAAGTGGAGACTATTCCCTTCACACCTTTTTGCAAGAACTGTTCATTTACAGTGCAACACATTTTTGTAGTGAAAAGCCTGAGATTGCAACAAGGCTTCTCAAACTTGATAGCATTTCTCACTACATTCATTTTAAATGCATGGGACTGATCTGCCAAGATAGACTAGACTAGGCTATGGTAATATCAAATGTGCTTAGAGCATTATGGGCAAGTAATAACTTTCCCCAACACATCATGTCACCCCCCATCCCTTCATTGTGAGGAAAAATTGCTCCAAACTTGCTGGCAGTACACCAAGTGGAAGGAACACACGGCCATGACAATTCTGTGGTATGCAGACTGCAAAACATTAAACGTTCACGAGGAATCTCTATACCCCCAAATATGAACAAATTCTTATTTCATTCCGTTACACCTCTTACTCTTCTTTTACCCACTGCCTTCCTTAGTTTTATCAGTTTCTCTCACTAGCTCTCTCTCTAAATATGCCATAAACCATCTTCACTTCATATTCCAATTCCTGTTTGCATTATACTAACGTTGTGTACCTAAATATAACATTACCATAGAAATACCTATTCTTAATATTTCTGTGTTATTGGTAATTTCGTATAATTAAAACTGTAGAGATTTCTTGTATTTTTTTTTTAATTGTGGCACTATCATTCTTAAAATGTTTTTGTAATACTCTGGAGCTTTTCCCCCCAGGCCTCTGCTGAAAATGGGCTCCCACCCAATCGGACATTCCCCAACAAACACACACCCCAGACAAGTGTCTTTATGCATCCCATTTTACAACTTAGTTATGCAGATAGTGTGTTTCAGTGTAACAATTTTCAAGTTAACATCATAATTCTCTAGCACAAAATTAGGAGTTACTCTCTGCACTACATCTAAAACTGAAAAATACTACTGCTTGAGAGACTGTGGAATTAAAAAGTTTAAATTTCTATAAAAATATCAGTTACAGGCACTGTTCTTTTCCTCTCTGAAGCAAAATGTTCCACTCTATCACCACTGCCAGTCTTCAGAAGTTGAACACTCAAGCCTGTTACTTCCAGGATCAAACACAATGTCAAAAAACATAGAAGGACAAGGGTCCCAAAATTAGGAATACTGTACTATTGCCTCAAGTTGAAAAACCTAGCTAACAAATTAGCAAGCAATTTCTGAAATTAAACTTTAATGTACCAAACTTTTCTAGAAGTTACAAGCCAAACTTTTGAGCTAAAACTAGAGGAACCCATGGAGGGGGGGGGGGGGGGTCAAGGACAGTTAATACTCCTGAACCCAGTAAACACCTATGGGAGGCAGACTAGTTGTCACCCTGTCTAACTAGACCTGGCCAATGTTTTTGTGGCACTATCCCAGTTATGCTGGGATTAAAAAAACCCTAGACCAGCATCGGACTGAAAATTGATTAGCCAACAGATCAAGTTGTTACACTTGCTAGCACTCTTAATGTGAAACTGTAACAAGTGGGTTATCATGAGTCTCAGAGTTTGACCCTATATCATTTATGTGTGGTTGATCATGCCAGCCAATGACTGCAAACTGGTAACTGTTATCTGCTCACGGAGATACTACACTCCTCCAACAAGGGCTGGAATATATACATACCCAATGTACTAAAGACTTTAATTAAAGGCAAACAATGGCAAAGCAATGTTCTGCAAAAAGGGCTGCTCCTATCTCATATGCTAAGGGGCACTCCTCTTCAGAAGGACCCAGTTATAAGAGACACATGTACAATCTCTGTCATTAGAGGGCTTCTGTTACCACCATACAGCCAAGAAATGTTTACATTTAGTTCAGTTGACTTTCAAGGCAATACCTTCAAGATTCAAAGAATAGTCTTACGTTTAGCTATGCATAAAGTCAAAGTCAAGCATCTCTCTCAACCAGGAAGCCTCCAGCCATTTAATAAAAAAACAAAAGCCTTACATCATTCAATTACCCTTACAGACCATGCACAATCACCCATTCTCAGCAGCCTTTTGCCTGCTCAGAAATTGCCCTGTGTTTTGTTTTTCACCAGAGACACCTAATCCTACCCTCAAGACACACTCCTACACCATTTCATTGCAAAAAGCTCTCCAAACACCAGTACAAGGGACCCACATTACCAGAAAACATGCTGCGGGCCACAAACAACCCATATGTTTAGAGCATACCTATCAACTGTCTAGATTTTTGCCCCATATTTAGGACTGTTCCTTTCAAAAATCTGTTTTTCTAGTAAACCAATGAGGACTGGAGTCAGAAAACTCCAGACATTTGAATTTCAGACTTCATATCCTTCAGAAAAATGTCACAACAAATAATGTTAGTCTAGCAATTTTCTAAGTTTATAAGAATATTTAGAATCTCTTCATATTTTTGTGCCTTAGTCCTCCCTATTATTTTAGACTGATCAGATTTCTTGCGTTAAGAAGTTGAGAGGTATAGTTTTTGAGGTAAACTGCACTGGAAAGCAAAGATTGGAATTTTCATTTAATGAAATTATGCCAGGGGGGTGCAAGTGGTGTTTTACATTGGTCAAAATCTTAAAATGTTGTTAAAAATGGAAGCGACCAAGAAGAAACCCTTAACTATCACTACCTAGTGAGATTTGGAATCTCGTATGTGAGGCAGTCGTAACACACAGTTTCCTCTTTTATAGCACTGCATTGATCATTTTTGGTGAGATAAAATATACTATATCAAACGTTGAAACTTGGCAGCAGCTGTCCTTGCACAACAGCCCTGGAAGACACAAGACCAACAAGGGGAAAGCAGAAGTTATATGATTCAACATACTCTGCAGAAACCGTGTTTACATTTCCAATACAAATACCTTTAGAATACAAAAAAAATCATACCATGAAAGACATACAGCAAGTTAAGCACATCGACTGTTGACCTTTGGTTACACTTAGTCTCGGAACTATGAAGAACTCCTGCACACGTGCTATATTGTGAACCTAAACTACTCACACTTTTGAATGACGTACTGAGAAAGCATAATAGTTCAAAATAACATGTTTAATTAATCAGTTCACAAACAATTCCAACAGTATAAGTAAATAATCGTAGCCGTAACAAGCTTTTATAACTTTCACTGAAAATAAGACTGTACCACGCAAGAAAACACAAGCAACTACTAAATGCATGAATTCCAGTCGCCACAAAGAAAAAATAACCATTATACATCTATTTCTTACATTATCGTAATAATAAGAAAAAACAACAGTTAAACAGGAAATAAGGCAGGGCAATAGCAGTGGCCTGGCAAGCTTTCCTCTCTGAGGGATAAAGAATGTAAAATATCTAGGGCAACTACCTACCGACTCAAAATAACTAAAAGGGGCACCTAGAAAAACATGTACAAACCAAGAATGCTACAAAACAGAGTAAAAATTTTAACAGCAGCCCTTAAGGCAAAACACCATACCTAACACACTAGTAATAGGAGACTCTATAGTAAGGCACATGGATGTTCCACTCACCAGGCTGAACAAGGAGAAGGTTACTGTCAGCTGCCTGTTGGGTGCTTGGATCCGCCACATAACACAGGCACTTGGGTCACTCCAGAACAAGTACAAGTATGAGGCTGTCATTGTACATGTTGGTGTGAATTATCTAAGACGTACCTCCCTGGACTACATGAAAAGAGACATTGAGGAGCTCTCTGATCATGTAGTCCAAGCTGGTATGACCCTGACCTTGAGTAGCATACTACCTTCACCTAGAATGATACCACAAAACAAAGACAAAATTATCAATTTCAACAACTGGCTAAGCTTCTGGTGTCATTCTAAGGGGATCCAGTGTCTGTCTGCCTGAGATGACATGATAGACAAGCCTCACTGTTTTGCCAGAGATGGGTTGCACCTGTCACCCCTAGGTTTTCGAATACTGGCCAAGACTCTTGCCGTCCCCATAGTGCCTTTTTTAGGCAAGGCTCAAAGGACAAACCAACCACCGTAACAAGCACAGGTAACCAAAAACTAAGGGTAATGCTACTCAACGCCAGAAGTCTCAACCTCAAAATGCACACACTCGAGGCTCGCCTCAGCATGGGGAAAATCGATGTTTGTGCAGTGACGGAAACCTGGTTCAAGGCTCAAGAGAGCACCACAGCACTGCCAGGTTACAATTCATATCATACCTTCTGGCCTTAGTTACCAGATCGCAGTACAAAGGGTGGAGGTGTATCCATATTCATTAATGATACCCATATCTCCAGGTTAGTAGCACAGCATGATGCCCCAGAGATCATCCATGTGCAACTATCAGCAGGCAAAACCACATTTCAAGTCGTAGCCAGTTATAGATCGCCCACCATGTCCCAAGATGCTCACTCTGCATTCCTTGAGACATTGGAAAATATAAAGGTCCTACCCAACACCATAATCTTGGGTGATTTCAACTATCCTGGTATAGACTGGGCGAACTACCAATGTTCCAACTCCTATGCTCAGTGATTCATTATAAATTCAAATGCCCTTGGACAACTAGTATGTTCCCCCACTAGAGGGGACAACATATTGGATTTAATCATCACAAATATGGGCACCCATTGTACCACACCTGTTATCACCCCCTCCTTGGTCAGATCCGATCACAAACTGATAACCCTGGACATCCTTACTCCTCTACCTCCCCCAATCAAAGAAACCATAGTCAAAAACCTTTCCAAAGCAAACTTCAAACTACTTGCATCCGAAGTGGAAAGCTTCACTATTCCCTTGCAGAAGGATAATGATATCCAGGATGTGGAATCCTACACCAAGGCATTCTATATGCATCTTCAGGATTGCATGGACTGTGCTATCCCAAATAAAACCAAGACTCCTTCCTCAAGCAAGAAGAAACCAGTCTGGTGGACCCCGGCTATAAGCAAACTTTACAATAAAAGGAGGAGACTTACACAAAAAAAGGCCAAATCTCAAGTAGAAAAATCATCCCTGATCAGCATTAGTAAGAAATTGAGGGCCCTCATCAAGTCAACTAAAGCTAATTTTGAAAAGAAGGTTGCCAAGGATGCCAAGGATAACCATAAGGCCTTCTATGGCTACGTCAAAAACCTAAATGGCAATGCTCAGGTCTGTTCTGAGCTAGTACAAAATGGAACAAAATACACTGACCCTTCTGACATTGCCAACATTTTGGCTGACAGGTTCAGTGCAAATTTCTCTCCCCCCCCCCCACCACCACCTACAGGGCCTATTACCATTCTAGGGGATTGTGTAAGTCCAATTATTACTGATACGTTGGTTAACAAGGCTCTATCTAAAGCTAAAAACACTGCCTCCATGGGACCAGATGGTGTCCCAGGCTGTGTCATACACGAGCTCCAAAAGGAATTAACCCCGCATCTTAATACCCTGTTCAGTCTCAGCCTCTCCACAGGATATGTGCCCATAGAATGGTGCAAGGCAATGGTGGTCCTGCTACACAAGGGTGGGGCCACAACTGACCCTGGGAACTACTGACCAATAAGCCTGACCAGTCTGATCTGTAAGGCTATGGAGCGAATCATTATGGAACTCATAAATGGAGAGATTGGGAACCTCCAGTCGCTGGACCCCACACAGTTCGGCTTCGTCAAGGGCAGATCATGCCTCCTGAACCTGGTGGATTTCTTTGAGACAGTTACTCAGGCTATAGATAAGGGAAAGGAGGTACACACGGCTTACCTTGACCTTGCTAAAGCATTTGACACCATTCCCCATTCAGGTATTATTGATAAGTTCACCAGCCTGGGCATAAACCCTTATGTCACAAGATGGATCGCAAACTGGCTCTCAGACAGATCCCATAAAGTAAGAGTAGCGGGATCTATGTCTGAATCCAGACCAGTAACGAGTGGTATGCCTCAGGGATCTGACCTGGGGCCCCTCCTGTTTGGCATATACTTCTCAGAGGTACAGGCAAGCATGGAAGGGCTGTGGCTGACTAAGTTTGTGGACGACTGCAAACTGGGTGCTATAATAGAGTCTCTGGCCAACATGGAGATCCTACAGAAGGGCCTAAATGAGACTGATGCATGGTGTCAAAGCCATGGTCTCAAGCTAAATGCAAAAAAATGCGTAGTAATCCCCTTTGGAAAAAACAGAGTACCCGCAAACTACAACATAGGAGGTAATCCCCTGAAATCTGAAGAAGAAATAAGGGATCTAGGGACCCAAGTAGATAGTCAGCTTTCCTTTGATAACCATGTTGCCAAAGTGGTTAGAAAATTCTTCTATGTGACCCATCTGATCACGAAAGGGTTTGCATCAAGATCTAAGGATGTAATGGTGACCCTCTACTCTTCTCTCATCAGACCCATTATTGAGTACAATGCACCAACTGGAATGTACCTGGCCAGACACCTCCAGCAGCTGGAGAGACCACAAAGGTACCTAACCAAGAGGATTACTGGTCTCAAACAGTTGCCCTATGCAGCACGATTGAAAAAGCTAAGACTGTTCTCTGTTGCATACCACTTTCTCAGAGGCGATCTCTGTCTAACGTACAGAGCCATGTCCAACCCAGAATTGTTGAACATGCTCCATCTTAGCAAAACCAAATCTACTCAAGCTACACGCTCTAGGGATATAAACCTCAACACAACAATGAATAGAACATGCTGGAGGGATAGATTCCCTTTGCAGAGACTTCCCTTACTATGGAACAGGGTCCCGATCTACATAAGACAGAGCCCCTCACTATCACTCTTCAAGAGGAACCTTGATGAGTGGATGGGTAACAGAAAGTTCACACCGGGGATCACACCAACAGCACTACTAGATAGGGGCCAAGGGTACTAGCTTCTAGTACAAGAGTCTAGGGAACTATTAAAGGGGTGGTGAATACCGCACAATGTGGCTGAGCTAATATATGCCTTCGGACAGATAGCCCAGTACCAACCTATGAACCTTTGAACCTAAATAAAACACTACAAAATCACTGTATCACTTTTACAGCACTGCTGAAAGCATTATGTGGCACAGAAATCCTAAACAAAAACAGTATTTTTTACTCAGTATCTAACTTCTTAGAGCACACCCAATAAAATAATACATTGCTTACCTGAAGGACAAAAAAAGCAGTTCTTGGGCAAAGAAGTAGAGCAGAAGAGGGAACGGGAAGTTCTGAGGTGGTTTCTGCAACAGCAATCCTTGCAATCTGTACCCAAATTAAAAAGAGGAATCCAGTAGCAGGTAAAATCAGCAAATATAAGCAAAGAGGAATCCAGTAGCAGGTAAAATCAGCAAATATAAGCAAAAAGAAAGGAAATACTTGCTGCTGGACCATCTATTTATTTGGGTATGACAAAAGAAACTATGATGGGGGTGGAAGTGTTATGCAAGTGGTGGCTTGGATTGCAGGAATCCGATTGGCTGCCACCACTTGTTTGAGCAAACACTTTTGAAAGGAGATTTTCTCCTAAAAGTTTAATGTGAGCAGAATAGGAAAACACACTGAATCATAACTATATTTGGTAAATAACAAATTCAGTTATGATTTCAGTGTGTTTTACACTAAGCTGATCTACAAACCTACATTATAGTTTCATGCGTCTGTGGAAGGCACTTTGGGGTAACAGCTTGCAATTTCTGTCATCTCATAGTGTGCTCAGATGTAAGCACAGAGACACTATGAGATGGTAGTCAGGGTTAATGAGTTAAACAATAATAAAAGTCTGTGCATTATAGCTTTATACATACCCCCTGGCAATAACTTATCAACTCTGGAAAGTATCCTATCTTGGATATCACAACATATATCTCTAGAAACAGTAATATTAGGTGATGTCAACATTGACTGGCAGAAACTTGACTTACAATTTCCCACAGATAGCATAAACCTATTTGGATTTTCTCAACTAATTACTCACCCACCCTTTACCAGTTCTGCAAACCAAAATGGCTCAATAATTGATTGGATTTTGGTCTCCCATCCTAACAATTTCTTTCAGTCCAAAACACTTCCAGCCTCTATTAGTGATCACCGCCCCATCTCTACAACTAGACTTATTTCACATTCATGTAGACAACACACCTACAACACAGTACAAAACCTATCCAACTTTGACTAGCAGGCCTTTACAAATTTACTGAACTCCATCAATTGGTCCTTCCTTTAATACTTACCACTAAATGATGCAGTTGAACATTTAATTCTGCATTTCTAAACACTTTAGACAGTTTAGCTCCAACCAGAATGAAAATAGTCAAAACCAGCTATACTCCTTGGGTTTCTGTCTATACCAGATCACTCATGCAAAAAAGAGACAAAACTTGGACAACTTACCTAAAACATAAGACCCACAGTAATTTACAGCATTTCAAAGCACTGCATAACCTTGTAAAGAAACAGGTTAATATAGACAAAAAAAACTGTTCTATGCAAAGCCACAAGATCAGCACAAATCTAGTCCAAAAACCTTCTTGCACACTATTAAAAAAATCCTAAATCCAGGAAGTCAGTCCCCCCCCCAACCATCCTGTGTTAGTGCCTCCCCTGACATAGCAACTCAATTTAATTCTTACTTCATTGATTGCATAGCTTCCATCACTAACACATTCCCCTCTGTCTCCCTCTACTCTTTCTCAGCCTCCTGTTACCTGTCACTCCACATTTTCCCTTCAGCCATTTTCTATTTCCTTTACCAAATCCCACTTGTGCAAGCTCCATACCTGTCAACTTGTTAGAGCAAAAAATCTGAACAAAGCCCAACAAAATGGGGGGACAAAGGCCCAAAAATAGGGACATATTTTAAATATTGCTCTTATAAACTTAGAAAGTTGCTAGAGTAACAGAATATTTTTAAGATATGTTTTCTGAAGGATTTGAAGACTAAAACTGAAATGTATATCATTATTTAGTGACTTCATTCCTCAGATCATCTGAGTGATTTGCCAGAAAATGGCACATTATAAGAGGAACAGATGAGAAATATGATCCAAAACTCTGGACATTCTGTGAAAATCTGAATAGCTGAGAGGTATGGCAAGCTCAGGCCATGTTCCTCTTCTGCAGACAATCTTCCTAATGAATTTCTAAAAATGTCTGCTGACTCAGTTGCCTACCTTGTCTCAATAATCATTACTAAATCCATCAAGAAGTCTTATATTCCCTCCGTGTGGAAAAAATCCTTCATCCTTTCTCTCCACAAAGGTAGCACCTCCACAGAAATCTATAACTATAGGCCAATTGCTATTCTTTCATCACTATCAAAAAATCTAGAAAAATGCATCCATAAACAACTTCTTCAATACCTACTTGACAATAATCTTCTCTCTCCCACCCATCATAGATTCAGACCAGCACACAGCACTATCACTGCTCTACTATCCTTTGCTGACACTGTTAACAAAGCTCGTGACTCAGGAAACTTTGTCTCATATCTGTTCTTTGATCTATCCAAAACCTTTGATATTGTCCCCCACCCCAACTGTTATCCCAGCTATCTCTTCTGGGCTTAACCAAACCATTCTTACAATGGTTCACTAGCTATCTCTCTAACAGATATCAGTCTGTCAAATGGAACTGTAACTTTTCTCCTTACTTGTGGTTAAGCACTTTCGTAAGACTTATTACCAAACTTCATCAGAACAATTCAAACCAATAATTCATCCATATTTAAAACCAAACTGGGGGCACAACTGGCCCCCTATAGCACCTGCCTTGTTTTGCGAAAATAATTCTCCTTCAAAGAAGGAGAATTTGGAGTAGGCTTTGGAAAGGGAAATCAGAAAAAGATATAGTAACAACAAGATGAGGTACAATTTAACTTATGCTGAGAACAAACTTCTCAATGATTTAAGAGCAAATCATACCATAAGAGTCATGGAGCCTGACAAGGAAAGGGGTATTGTATTTATGGATAAGATTCTTTATGAGGCTAAAATGTTGCCAATTCTTCAGGATGATTCCAGATATAGTAGGGTTTCAATCAACAAGATAAATATTGCCTGTAAAGAATAGATTTTGGATTAAAAGACTTATTTGATGAGGGGGCAATTGATTATGTAACCTACACTTATCTGTAAAACAACAAACCCAGGGTCCCTTCCATTTTTAGAATACTCAAGGTCCATAAAACCTTTGTGACCCCCCCCCCTCATACCAATAGTTGCAGCCGAGAGCTCCAAAACTGCCCCCCTAACCAAATATTTGGATTGGAAGTTAAAAGTTGTTTGGGAGGGGGAAATCAGCATTTTGAAGGACTCTTGGGACTTTATTTCTAATGTTAAACCTGAATACTTTTCTGAACAGTTGATTTTGTTACTATAGATGTGATATATTTGTTTTCTGTTATCCCACATGATACAGGATTCAAATGGTTGGAAGAAGCACTCAGAATGAAAGTTAGATTATCTGACAATGATGTCTCTGTGTGCTTGGAGTTGGATGATTTGGTTCTTAGAAACAATTTCTTGTTCTTTGAAGGAGAATTCTTTTGACACAAGGGAATTGCTATGGGTGCTAGTTGTGCCCCCACATATCCCAAAGTCATCTTATCCATTTGGTAACAGAAATATGTTATTCATTCCCATTATGCTACTTGCTGGAGGATGTATAAAATATAACTAGATGACATCTGCCTTTTGTGGGAGGATAGGCTGGATAGACTTGATGAGTTTATCGAGTATATTTCCAATACTACCTCTTTTTCAAAGTTTACCTACAAGGTTACACATGATCATATGGACTATCTGGATGTTTCCATACACAAAGGGCAGGGTTGTTTTAAGTCTACTATTTTTAGTAAAAGACACTTTTTCTAATTCTTACATCTGCTTTTCTAGGGCTCATCCTCATTACCATTAAAGGGGCATTATAAAAGGACAGTTTGTCAGTGCAAGCAGAATGACTTCTTTAGATGAAGATTTTGAAGAGGAATGTGTTAAGTTGGAAGAAATGTTAATTGAAAGGGGTTAGCCAAAAGACATGACACATCGAGTCAGAGATGAAGTTAGGGAAGATAGGACCAGTAGGACCACTATTAAAGTTAAGGGTTGCCAAACATTTACATGCTGGGAAGTAAAAGTTATTTATCAATTTAATTGTGGTAACATTATCTATTTTAATATAATTTCAATATATTGAGATGTTTTGTCAGTAGATGGTGTCACAATGTTATTTTACTTATGGATAAGGATATATATTTCTATATATAACTTCTTCTTTTGGCTGCTCCTGTTAGGGGTCACCACAGCAGATAAACTGTTTCCATTTCTTCCTGTCCTCTGCATCTTGCTCTGTCACACCAACCATCTGCATGTCCTCTCTCACCACATCCATAAACCTTATCTTAGACCTTCCTCTTTTCGTGTTACCTGGCAGCTTCATCCTTAGCATCTTTTTACCAACATACTCTGCATCACTCCTCAGCACATGTCCAAACCAACGTAATCTTGCCTCTCTGGCTTTGTCTCCAAACCTTCCAACCTGGGCTGACCCTCTAATATACTTATTCCTAATCCTGTCCATCCTCATCACACCCAGTGCAAATCTTAACATCTTCAACTCTGCCACGTCAAGTTCTGACTCCTGTCTTTTTGTCAATGCCACTGTCTCCAGCCCATATAACATAGCTGGTCTCCCTACCCTCTTGTAGACCTTCTCTTTCACTCTTACTGGTACTCGTCTGTCACAAATCACTCCTGACACTCTTCTCCACCCACTCCATCCTGCCTGTACTCTCTTCTTCACCTCTCTTCCACACTCACCATTACTCTGAACTGTTGATCCCAAGTACTTAAACTCATTCACCTTTGCCACCTCTACTCCCTGCATCCTCACCATTCCTCTATCCTCCCTCTCATTCACATATATATATATATATATATATATATATTTTAGTATTCATCATTAGTTTTTATTATAATGCAGTTTTAAGATTTTTATATCCAGTTTCTGAATAGCTGAATGTTTTTTAGGTATATACTATCTATCAATATTTTTGGCTATCCTTTCATGTGAACTTGAGGTTTCTGCATAGGGTATATTGCTTTAAAATGTTTAATTGATTGATTGTTAGATCATTTGAGTGACTATAAAATGGGGGTGAGGAGTATCTTTTGCTGTATCTGATGAAGTCTTGGTATCGAGAGATGAAAACGCATTTTAACCTATTTTTGGATGCCTTAATATAGTGCGTATTGGCATTAAAGGAGCTTATTTTACCACCAATATCCTTTCTTTTATGTCTGGATTTTGTTTGCACATGGTGATTTTGCTGGGGCAAACCTACAAGTATGCCACTCAGGTGTCTCATTCCACATAGACCCTAGACCCCCCCCTTCACCAATGTAGAAAATCAAATTACTGCATACGGGTTTTGGCAACATGGTGTTTTTCTCCTGGAAAGTGGATGGGGAGCTATGGCACGCAGGATGCAAATATTGCAGCAGATTGTCCAAAATGTGAATGCCATGGGCAGCCAAGTACAGGTGCATCACAGGGCCACTGATATAATCACAACTGCATGAAGGTGAGCAGCTGTGGTAGGGCATGACCAAAAGCCTACTGGGAGATGGCCTACCATGAAACAACCACTAACCCCCAATGAATAGTTTCTGGCCAATATCAGAGACACAGACAGTTTCCACGAGAGTACAGGACAGCATGTACTGGATGTGAATGCAACACCTTCCAAGACAGCAAGCACACGCCAGGAGGAGATTCAAGGTAGGCTTTGTTATCTGAACAGTTGAATACTGTTGTATAGTAAAACAATTGAAATTAATAATTTAATTCTATGTCACATGTCTTTTTGGGGAGGATTGAAGATTGCTACAATTATAAGCTTAACTTGGAGTTGTCAGCCACATTCATGTTGAACATAGATTTAATGCACATATAAAGGGGTAAATGTATTACCCCCAGTGTTACTGTCAATTGTGATGATGTTGCCCTTGTCTCTTGCTTAACTTCTTCCAGGACCATCTGGACTACAGCACAGTATGTCTTCTGCAGATGGTAAGCCAAATATTTTTATGTCAGTACTGCTGAGCAATTTAAAGAAATATTGTAGTGTGTGATTTTGATCTCAGACTGTAGTGCATATTGCTATACTGTCTGTAATAGTGGCAACACTGTTAGTTCGTTGGCATATATTTCACTATAGCAGTGCAGAAATTAATGCATTATTGTGTTTCTTGCTTTTTATCACATGTGTTCATGACAGTGGAAGTGTGGGCCCTGTGCCACCTGATGACAGTGTATCAGCAGACTTTGATGATGATGGTGGCCAAACTGAGTCACACGCGGGGGGCAGAAGTTGTCTCTGACACAGAGATTGATATACAGCCATACCTTGCATTTCCATCGGACACAGTCAGTAGGCCTACGCCTGTGATCCCACAGATATTGGACAGGTGGAGAGTGAGGACATTGATCAGAGAAGTGTGGCCACTGCAGCTTCAGTGCCTGTTGAGTCTGGCCATAGCCAAAGTGTGGGTAAGGTGCCACACAGGTGGATTAATGGGGTGTTCAGAGGGGGCCTGCTATCCCTTCTCCACCTGGTGGAGGTGTCAATTTCTGTGCCACTCAGTGTATGTTTAGGGCCATTACGGAGGCATAGACACATTCCCATAGGTGCTCCACACAAATGCTTGGGGCTGTGGATGTGGCACAGTCTGACATGTATGACTACCTCCACTGTGGTTCTGATTCACTACCTCAGATGAATGACAAGTTGGAATGAGAGGTGTCTGTGATGGAGCGAGGGGTGTCTGTCATGGAATGAGCAGCGTCTGTGATGGAACATCTGCTGGGAGGGGAATGGCATCTTCATGGGCGTAGGTCAGGCATATCATCTGCTGTCAGCCACTGTGGCCATGCTTGATTACGGTCCCATAGTTGCAGTATTTATAATGATCCATCAGTGAGTGTACTGTCCATACCCAGACATGGCAAGCCATGGGGTCATAGTTTTGGGCTTCCCAGTGAAGGGAGCTTGTCCAGCAGACATCAGTTATGTTCAGGTTGCAGCACTGCATCTGGCCTTGGGCATAGAGGTGCCAGTGCAACTTCTGGCAAAGCCAGTTCTCGTGGTCGGAGATGATAGCGATGAACTGCCATCTCTACCATACACAGCTCTCACCTGTCCAACAGACCAAGAAGTAGAGCTAGCACAGATCTTGGCTGTGTTCCTGAAGGCACTCACACACCAATTTCACCTGGAAGACTCCTATAGACACAAACACACAACAGTTACTCATTTTGTCTCATTGGCCATTTGTTGTTTTATCCCACTGTTTGCCTTCTTATCCTTCTTACTCACACACACTCACTGACCTTTTGTGTCAGCCTAGCCCCCCCCCCACACACACACACACACAAAACACCCTGTGCAAGTGATGATAATTGTTACATATCCCTATTTTCTATCTTTTGGATTCAGGGATACAAAACCTGTGTCTGATGCTCATGGTGCATAGCTAACTTAGTGCTTAGTATATCTGCATTTGTGTTGTTGAACTGCGCAATGTATCTTTGACTTATATTGGTCTTGGAAAGTTAGGCAGTTGATAGCATCACAATTTCACAACTGTGTAATGAATGCTCTTGTAAAGGTTATAAAGGCAGAAACTGCAATTTGTATCATTACTTACTAGCTTCTCTCCTTAATGATTTTCCAGGAGAAACATATGGTGTACATCATAAGTCATGCCATTATATTCAGATCTTAGGACTGTATGACAGCACTGTAGTCAAACCTCATCAGAACAATAATCCAGTATAATGATCTCTTTTGCATGTACCTCAACAGACACATGCAGCAGCTGGAGAGACCACAGGGCTTTCTCAGCAAGATAACACAGGATCCACAAACATGCCTTGATGTATGTGAATAGATTAAAAGCTATCTCACTGCAATCTGTCTTGTATAGGATGAAGTGACATCTGTCTGGCCTCCAGGCCAATGTCTGACCATGCCCTGGTGGGATGATTGCATATCCAAACATCTGATATAGCTGATGACATCAGCAGTGTCTGTAAAGAATATGGTAATAACAGTGTCTCACATGCTGCAGTAAAAGGCCCTCAGTAATGTCAAGCAAGAGCAAACACACACACACACACACACACACACACACACACACACACACACACACACACAGTTGACATCAGTGAGAATAGAACCACTACCTAAGTACACAGACTACAGAACACAATACTTAATGCAAGTGTCATGACACAAGTCTGACTCTTGCAAGAGTGCATCTGATCTTAGAGTATAGGATATCAGCAGGTCATGTGTGAGACAAGATGCTGGCAGGCCTGCATAGGATCACAGCTTCATAGTTTCATAATAAGCTACTACCATAATGGCCCTAGGTTCATAGGAGGTTACTAGGCTAATGGTCCTAGAGCCTTTTCAATGCCTAGTGAAGTTGTACCATTTTTCCCTTATAGACCAAGATATGTACTCCATATCTGCGAATCCATGATCAGCACTGGTTGCACCTGTCTAAGAGTGACATAGGTGAAACTCCCAGAGTAAATTTATGATTTCCCATCCAATTATTCAAGGTATGCTTAAATAGGGTCACTGAGGAGCTCAGTTTTACATGAACTGGAAGTTTGTTCCATAGCAGTGGCAATCTCTTGGAGACATATCTGTCTCTGCAGCAGTGCTGCTGATGGCACAGACTAGGTAAGGTCCATACAGTGAGTCAGTCTTGTCCCATTTGATTTGTGGAGGTGCAGCATTTCCATTAATTCAGGGTTCAAGAGTGCTCTATAGGCCAAGCACAAGTCACCTCAAAGCAGTCTATATGATACAGAGTACAGTGACAGGGCCTTCGGTCTGTCCATTTAGGTCATGTGTTGAATTCCCTGGATTTTCTTGTTGAGAAGCCTCTTAGGTCTCTCGAGCTGCTGCAAGTGTCTTGTGAGGTACATGCAAAAGGGAGCATTGTACTCTATTACTGGTCTGATGAGGGGCAAGTATAGTGGATTGATAACATCCTTAGTCTTGCATGCTATGCCTTTACTTATGAGGTATGCAACATAAAAACCCTTCCTTACCACTGTTGACACATGATCAAACTTGATGTTGCTATCGATATGTATTCCCAAATCTCTCACCATTGGTTGGAAACTTGGAGGGGGGTATTATTAATAGTGTAATTTGCAGGGACCTGTCCTTTGCCAAAAGGGATAATAGTGCATTTTTTGGGTTAGGTTTAAGTCTGTGGTTTTGGCAGCAATCATTTATGTATGCTGTTATTGACTGAATTTCTGAGAAATAGATTCCAAAAAGTAGGAGCCCCAGCACTGAACCTTGTGGAACATCACTGGTAACAGGTCTACTGGTAGAGGTGGAATCCCCAACTATGACTGCATGCATTCTGTTGGTGAGCCAGTTGGCTACCTATTTAATGATATATGGGTTAATGATGTATGGGTTAATCCCAGCTGGGTGAGTTCCTCAAGGATGCCTGAGTGGGGGATTGTGTGAAAGCCCTTGGCCAAGTCCAGATAGGCAGTACTTACTGATTTGTCTTCATCCAGGGCTTTGGTGACACTCTTGAAAAATTCCACTAGATTTAACAGGCATGATCTACCCTTAACAAAACCAAACTGGGTCAGGTCAAGAGTGTGAAGGTCAACAATGTATTTTTTGATAAAGTTCAACATGATGTGTAAGTATCAACTACAGAGAGTAATTGTAAGGTTTAAAAGCTGAATATAATGGGTGGCACAGTGGTGCAACAGTTAGCATTGTAGCTTCACAGCAAGAGGTTCTCCGGTTTGATTCTCGGCTGAGGGGCCTTCTGTAAGCAGTCTTCATGTCTTCCCTGCATTTGCATGAGTTTCCTCCTGGTGCTCTGCTTTCCCCCCACATTCCAAAGACATGCATCTGGACCATTTCTCTCTGGGCCTCCACTGAAAATGGGATCTCTCCCACTCGGACATTCCCAGTAAACAAATGTAAAATAAATAAGTAAATCATGGTATTCTGTTCTGTTTATTTTTTCCACATCTGCCGTGGAAAGGAAGTGCAGTGTTAGCACCAATGGCAGAAGTTTGGCAAGGATGAGGGAGACATGTAATATGTATGCAGTAGAAGAGTAATGTTATTGGAGCATTAAAAAAGATAGGTTGTTTGGTATTTTATACAGTTGTATCAGATTGAGCATGCATATCTCAACTGTAAAAGCAAGTATGCATGCATTAGTCTGTAGCATAACCCAAGAGTTCAATATTAGACTTTAGTCAGAGGTATGGGGTTCAGATGCTACTCTGCCCAACTACACAATACTGTTAATTCTTCACCTATGTGTAACTTAAAGGTTTAAAGTAAAAGCTCTATGCCAGTGGCACACATGCCCTGCTGTAAACTATAATCTGCATAACTGAAATATGCATATGTGCAATATATGCACATGTAAAGGAGCACTTGCTGCCATCTGTAGTATAGTGTGCATCTGTTAGGAGCTGGTAGTCTTAAAAGTAATAGTCATCTGTTAGGGGTGGTAGTCTTAAGAGTAAAGGTTAAGATAACACAGTCAAATAATTGTATTAATTAATTGTCTGTTACATATGATTGGCTAGACAAAGAGACTGAGCTGGGAAAGATGTACAGCAGGTTAGGGTGATAAAAGATAATGTGGAAATTGTACTCACAGGCAAGGAGAGTATATTGAACAGATGGAAAGAGTACTTTGAGGAGCTGATGAATGAAGAGAATGAGAGAGAGAGAGGACTGGATGATGGGATAGTGAATCAGGAAGTGCAATGGATTAGCAAGGAGGAAGCAAGGTCAGCTATGAAGAGGATGAAGAAGGGAAAAGCAGTTGGTCCAGATGACATACAAGGGTACCTGTGGAAGCATGGAGGTGTTTAGGAGAGATGGCAGTGGAGTTTGTAACCAGATAGTTTCATGAAATCTTAGAAAGTGGGATGATGCCTGAGGAGTGGAAAAGAAGTGTTTTGGTACCAATTGTTAAGCATAAGGGTGATGTGCAGAGTTGTAGTAACTATAGAGGGATAAAACTGATCAGCCATAGCATGAAGGTATAGGAAAGAGTAGTGGAAGCTAGGTTAAGAAGGGAGGTGATTAGTGAACAGCAGTACAGTTTCATGCTGGGAAAGAGCACTACAGATGATATGTTTGCTGTGAGAGTTTTGATGGAGAAGTATATAGAAGGTCAGAAGGAGTTGCATTGTGTCTTTGTGGACTTAGAGAAAGCATATGACAGGGTGCCTAGAGAGGAGTTGTGGTATTGTATGAAGAAGTTGGGAGTGGCAGAGAAGTATGTAAGAGTGGTACAGGATATGTACAAGGACAGTGTGACACTGGTGAGGGCTGTGGTAGGCGTGACGGATGCATTCAAGGTGGAGGTGGAATTACGTCAAGGGTCAGCTCTGAGCCCTTTCTTATTTTCAATGGTGATGGACAGGTTGACAAGATCAGACAGGAGTCCCATGGACTATGATGTTTGCAGATGATACTGTGATTTTTAGGGAGAGTAGGGAACAGGTTGAGGAGACCCTGGAGAGGTGAAGATATACTTTAGAGAGAAGAAGAATGAAGGCCAGCAGGACTAAGACAGACTATATGTGTGCAAATGAGAGGGAGGACAGAGGAACAGTGAGGATGCAGGGAGTAGAGCTAGTGAAGGTGGATGAGTTTAAATACTTGGGATCAACAGTTCAGAGTAATTGTGCGTGTGGAAGAGAGATGAAGAAGAGAGTGCAAGCAGTATGGAGTGGGTGGAGAAGAGTGTCAGGAGTGATTTGTGACAGACGAGTACCAGAAAAAATGAAAGGAAAGGTCTACAAGATGGTAGTGAGACCGGCTATGTTATATGGGTTGGAGATGGTGCCACTGATGAAAAGAAAGGAGTTAAATCTAGAGGAAACAGAGTTAAAGATGTTAATATTTGCACTGGGTGTGATGAGGATGAATAGGATTAGGAATGAGTATATTAGAGGGTCAACTCAGGTTGGACAGTTTGGAGACAATGCTAGAGAGGTGAGATTGTGTTAGTTTGGACATGTGCTGAGGAGGGATGGTGGGTATATTGGGAGAAGGATGCTAAGGATGGAGCTACCAGGTAAGAAGAAAAGAGGAAGGCATAAGTTAAGGTTTATGGATGTGATGAAAGAGGACATGCAGGTGGTTGGTGTGACAGAACAAGATGCAGAGGAAAGGAAGAAATGGAAACAGATGATCCGCTGTGGTGATCTCTAGTGGGAGCATCTGAAGGGTAAAGAAGAAGATGTTACATATGAAGGCACTAATCTTATTTCTTTTTGTTTCTCTAACCCCAACCCACATCTTTCTCTTTTTTTGTTTGTTTTATATTATGTGTCATCAAAATGTATTCATGCCATCCATGTGTACCATATCGTAAAACGTTCCACAGCACAGCAGGGTAGGTCTGCCCCACAGGATCCACCTGCCCCCACTCCTCTGGACTGGCACCATTGCCCAGCACATCTAGGACCCAACCTGGCAGCACCACCTCTGCTGCCACTGCACTACCTGCTCCCTCAGGTAGTCCTGTCCCAGAGGATAGTCTAGTGGTTCACCTCTGGGAGCAGTGGCAGAGGTGGTGAGTTTATCACCCATGCTAAACTGCCAGGGATGGTGCATAGGGTTGTGTGCTGCACCTTTGGTGCATGCCTATGCTAAATAGAGGGACTACTCTCCCTCATTTTATGTAGGACCAGGAGGAGGAGAATTAGATGTTGAGTGCTTCAGCCAGTGGCAGAGTGAGGTGACAGTGATGACAGTCCAGTGAGTGAGGACTTAATTCTCACTGTCACACAGCTTGATGACCATGGGTCCTGGATGTCCCCCCTTCACCCCATTCATGGTGTCCACCAACCTCTTTTGTTCACCTCCATCCTTGTATCTTGTCTTGTTTTTCATATTTATCTGCAATTGCTTCCTCACCTGCCCAACTTATCAGACCCATATGTATGTATGTCCCTTCCCTAACATTCCTCTCTTTCTCAAAAAAAATAAATAAATAATGGGTACGTGTCCCACAAAAAAAATGGTTCCCATACATAGATCTCCCTTTCTCACATGTGTCTTCTTGACACTCTTCATTTGGTCCAATTGGCTATGCAACATGACTGTGTTGTGGTCACCCTGCTCTCTGGATGTGACAGTCCAAATTCAGCTAATATTCTGCATATAATATCAGTTTTCACTGTTGAGTAAATAGATAGCTATGGTTCTTTCCTACCTCCATCCTGCACATTCCTGTATTCCTTTCCATTTGTTCTTCCCCCTGCTTGCTCTCCATTTCACTACTGTCCTATCTTTCCCATTTATTTTCTTTATACATTATTACATGATGGTGCACATTGTGCAGCAAAGATAATACAAATGTGTTTAAAAGTGTTTGATTCAGTTGTATTCAAACCCAATACCACCTGGCCACAAAAAGAAATGTATCATGGTATTAACTGCATTAACACATGCTGCCACAGCATCAATTAAGTAGTTAGGTGTATTCCAAAGACTCAGTACTAATTGTCAGATTTTAGCATCCCCATTTCACCACTGTCCTATCGTCACCATTTCTTTTCTTTAATGCATTATTCCGTAATGGTGCACATTGAGCACCAACGTGCAACAATTGTAATACGAAAGTACTTAACAGTGTAAGATTCGGTTGTTTTCAATCTCAGTACAGTCTGCCTCCAAAAATGCATTAACTGCATTAACACATGTTACTACAGAGTCAATTAAGTAGCAGGTGTATTACACAGACTCAATAGAAACTGGTATACTTTAGCAATGCTACCACTGGAATAGTTACATGACATTCCCTTATGCACTAGTCATTCTTAAAGTCTCCCTTTTGCCCTTTGCGCAAAGCCATGCAAACAAGATAAGCACAGCCAAACCTTCCATTCATTCCTTCATTACCCATGATTGAGCTAAGTGCCACATTGTGCAAACAGCAACCAAAAAATATAAAATAATAATAAAAAAAGCTGACAGAGAAAACACAATTTGCACACAAATGAAGAGGAGGTAGGATGTTAATGAAATAGAACCTGTGAATTGTGCACTGCTTACTTGCATTTCCAACCTTGACAGACGTACTTGTAACACTTTGTAAGTCTAACCTGACACACCCACCTGATATAAGCATTCCCAGTTGCCATCCATTTAATACAAACACTGAGGGAGTGCACCTGCACTATCTTTACATCCCTACACGCATGCAGTTTTTTTGGATTCAACAATTCGAATCAGCTCAGACCTCATTGGCATCTTCACCATGCTGACAACACTGAATCTACACCAGACAGCAAACATGTAGCTACGGAAACTGAAGAGGAACCACATTGTGTTGAACACAGAAGAGAGGATATTACTTTGAGATATATCTGCATAGAGGAGTACTGATTTGTAGATGATATGCCCATATCTCTCAACCTCTTAGAGCAAGAAATCTGGACAAAGCCATAAATAATAGGGGGACAAAGGCCCAAAAATAGGAACAATTTTTAAATATTGGTCTTACAAGCTTAGAAAGTAAACAAAATAACAGGTTTTGCACTGGCATGAATTTTCTGAATTGAACTAATGTTCAGATAAGAGATGGATACCAATTAGTCATTTAAAGCAGGTCTATGTTTACTCATTGAACGGCCATTCATCGCACACATAACATCAAACTTCACTTTCCATGAACACACATATCATTGTAAATAAAAAACATTGAATGATCATTGTTGGTTAATATGAAGAAAAAGACATGTAGTACGGACTTATCAGTATGGTGGGATAACGAAACTTGCCCTTTCTCCTGTGCAGTAGAGTCTCGGAATAAGTTTATATAATAAGCAGGGGTGTGGGGACCATGGCCCCCTACATAGGGGGGCAAAGGGGGCACAGCCCCCCACATTAGGAGGATCCGGGATCCACTGACTCCTCTTATGTGTGGGGCTGTGTCCCCCACACTCCCACTAATTATATATACCAACTGCGAGATTGTACTACAATGGGGAAAGGGAAAGTTTCCTTATCCCTACCTTACCTACAAGTATGTACTACATGCTCTTTCCTTTCTATCAACTATGATTGTTCAATATTTTAGTTTATGATCATATGCCTGTTTGAAGAAAGGGATGTTCGATGCTTTGTGTGTGATGAATGGCTGTTCGATGAATGTGCCACTCAATGAGTAAACATAGACCCATTTAAAGCACATGAGAATGTGTATGACACATTGGAAAGGTGCGTGTGATATTATAACTGATGGTAATGAAATACTAATGGAATTGTAAGTTGTAACGAGGCAGACAAGTAGAAAAAGCAAACTAAAGGATGTGGTGTAAATATGTTCTCTCCGCTAAATAATCAGCATCTGACAAGAAAAGGAGAGATCAAAGGACAGTGGCTGTTGCATAGGAGCAATGATCTGCAAAACTTCAGTGTTCACTGATCTGCAGAAATATGTTATAATTCCAGGAGGTTCAGTGGTTTGCCACACAAAATGTAACAGTAGCCTGTTCAACTTCTTCATAAGGAAGTATCTTAACCCACTGAAGATGTAAAGAGTCAGATCACTTACAGAACACCGACAGCCCAAAACACCATCACCCATATGGCCAACGCCATATGGTCGACCCTCACAATATTGACAGCGCCAGAACTTCACAAAAAAGGAAAATAAAATTTCCTTTTTTGTGCTAGCAGGGGGGGCTATGTCCCCCTGCACCCCCACACCCCCGTACCTTTAATATACCAACTCCGAGATCGCACTACAGTGCAAGAATGGAAATTTTTCCATTCTGCACTATTGGGAGATAGCATTTCCCCATTGTCGATATTCTGAATGTCGACCATATGGTGTCGGTGTTGTGAGCTGTCGGCGTTCTGTATGGGACCCAAACAGTCATAACAAGTAGCACCATATTAGAATGTGTATGTTCTGCTCAAGCAAGATGAAAAACTCACACGTTGAAGTGTTATGTGATTAATGCATAATTACAGTCCTCTATCTGGTTTGTGATAGAAGATGTTTATGTAGCCAAGTAAATTCAGACAAAATTTACATGAAAGAAGAATATGGCGATCCCATAGAATCAGCTCTGATTTTCATCACTTTCGCCAACTTAGAAATCTTACCAAAAAAGCCATCCTCACTGATAAAAGAAAGTTCTACTGCAACCTACAAGAAACTAACCTAAATAAACCCAAACAATTCTGGTCTTCTATAAATAGACTCCTTTCTCCTGGTACTGCTAAAACTCCCTCCCCACTAAATGCCAACCCAGACACCCCTCTTCAAACTGCAAATACTTTTAACTCATTCTTCTCTGATACTATTCAATCTCTCGCCAGACAATTAAATACTAATAACTTTTATCCTCCTAACAATCACTTAAACTCTAACTGTAGCTTCTCTTTACAACCCATCTCTACCTCTACCATCTTCAAACTACTTCTCAAACTCAAACCATGTACTCCCTCTGCTGACAAGCTCCCTCCCTATTCTTACAAAAGCAGCCAAAGAAATTGCGTACCCAATTTCTATACTCATAAATAGAACCATCCAAGAAGGAACCATCCCTCCTATCTGGAAAATTTCTCATATTATCCCACTACATAAAGGTGGTAACTCTATTGATTATTCCAACTTTAGACCTATTGCTCTTCTCTCTCCATTAGCAAAAATTATGGAGAAATGTATACATCAGCAACTGGTACAGTACCTATCTATTCACAATATTTTAGCTCACTGTCAGCATGGCTTTAGACCCCACCATAGTACTACCACTGCCCTCCTTTCCTTTGCAGACACCATTAACAGCAATCGCAACAAGAACCTACTCTCTTCTGCCCTATTCATTGACCTCTCTAAAGCTTTTGACATGGTCAACCACTCTTCTCTAATTAGCATTCTCAACTCCCTCTCATTTGACAGCCTTGCCATCAACTGGTTTACATCATACCTCAGTAACAGACAACAAGCCGTTCTTTGGGAAAACCATATCTCCTCCTTACTTCCCATTGCAATAGGTGTCCCTCAAGGCTCTATCCTTGGCCCTCTCCTGTTCTCCCTCTACATTAATGATCTCCACTCTGTAATTCCTCAAGCTACCTGCATTCAATATGCAGACGACTCGACTATTATTTGTTCAGCATCCACCTCTTCTGATCTAACCACTCTAACTCAAACTACATTCAACACTGTAGAAACATGGTTTACTAGACGGTATCTACTTCTCAATGCCAAAAAAAACAAACTTCTCCTCTTCACCCCCACCACTCGTACCTCTCCACTTAACTTCTCTATCTATTCAAATAACAAAACTATCATCTCTCCTGACTCCACAACAAAACTACTTGGTGTTACCATTGATAACAATCTCTCTTTTGACCAACACATCAACAACACCATCAAAACTGTTAACAGAAAAATTGGATCTTTATACCGAATAAAACCATTTCTTACCCCATCAACTAGGGCTACTATTGCTCACTCCCATCTTATATCAACTCTTTTCTATGCCTCTCCTATCTTCACCAACCTTAAAAACTAACCTAAACAAACTAGCAACTTGCTATAATAACATTGCCAGCTTAGCCACTGGTAACCCTTTTAGAACACATCACTGCCTCAATTTGAAACAGTTAGGCTGGCTGGAACTACAAAACTATATTAATATTTCACAACTTACAATTGCCCACAAATTACTGTACCAACCTAGCAACACCCCTATACTTTCACAACTTCTACTCCATTATAACAATCTCACCTCTCTTCGTTCCTCCTGTAAACTGATGACCAAACCCATAAAGGCCCACAACTTAGCTGGTGACTCTCTTTTCACCAATACTGTAGGCAGAGTATGGAATTTGCTGCCTACAGAGTTAACACTAATCTCATCCCTACCCCTCTTCAAACAACAAATCAAACTACATTTCCAAAACCACTGGCTCTGTTCTTGTAATACTCCAGGCTAACTTCCCTCTCCTTACTCTCTCCTTACCTTTTACCCTTCATTCTGCCTCAAATCAAACTTCTACCCTGCTTCCCTTCCCAGCTGTCCTCTTATGCTCTGACCCACTTCTACTATCTCTCCCACCTCATCTTGACTGTCTTTTTTCTTCTCCTCTCTTTCTTATGACTCTGGCCTTGTGCCTTATCTTTTCTTTCCTTCATACTCCTTCCACTTCCCTTCCCTTCGAGCTATTACTGTAATCTGCTTGGCTGATGCCTTACTGCATTACCTTTTGCTTTAGGTAACCTTGCTTTGAAGTCGACAGAACATTGTGTATGAGTTTAAATTGTTGAGTTCCTTTAATGTATGCTGATTTTGACTACAAGTTGATTTAAATGTATATTTTATGTGTAAGTCTTTATTAACAATTTGTCTATCTGTATTGCTAATGTTATGTGTGGAGCTTTTCTCCCCGGGCCTCTACTGAAAATGGACATATATCCAGCTGGACTAGCCCGGTCAACAAATGTAAAATAAAAATAAAAATAAAATAAATAAATATGCCAGGGATGGCTACTGAATCAGAAATCTGACTCATTTTGATTTGGTAATAATAGAAGCATATGTTTAGTATTTTAACGCATCATCATCATCATCATGTATTGGAAGCTTTTCCAGTTCATGGGTGGGACTTGTAGAATTAAGAATAAAGGCCAAAGGTTGTACTGCCAGAACAAATAATAAATGAATATCTCTGTCTAGTGCCTCTGTTAAGGCAAATTTGACATTATATACAAGAATCTAGCATAATGCAAGTTGTAGACTCTGAATATGTTTCTTCCCACCATTCTTCACTGCATCTTCTACACACAGCAAATAGCTTTCCTTCAAAGACAAACTAGGCTACTGCCTGCAATACAGTGCATGCAAACTTCTTCCTCCTAAAAACACACAACATATTCTTAATCTCATCTAGTCATACTGCCCATCCAGAAACATTCATTCAGATTAAAATCTAATAAAAAATAAGCTGTAACTCCTCTGGAAATACCTATTCAAAAGTCTGTGGATCTTTACTGGAATAAATTTCCTTCAAATATTACAAAAATGCAAAGAGCACTTCCTTCAAAAACAAATACTAAATCGATTCAGCAATATAGTTAAACACTCTTGCTAAAAAATATCAAAACATTCTGAATAGATAATCTTTCATGGATTGTATATTTTCATATGTATGTGTATATATATATATATATATATATATATATATATATATATATATATATACTTTTCATACGCCCTATTTGGTTTTTCCATATTTATGTAAGTTGTATATTTTGTATAAGTTGTTATTCGACATTGAACTCTTGTCACGCACACAGTTCTCTTGTCTTTTACACTGAATATACTACATGTTAATATCTCTTACAAATATATTTATAGCTACCTCTATAATATGCATCTTACTCTCTGAGTATAGTTATTGTAATTTTGTCTCATCAGTTGAATCTAACACCACATACACTCTGTTATTGCTACAAATGCATTCAGTGTAATTTATTTAATATATGTGACAATTTTTTCCCCAGGCCTGTACAAAAAACTGGCCATACTTCCAGATGTGCACCCTAGTCATCAAACTTAGAGAATAAATATTCTGCATAGTCTATAAATACCAAGACTGAGAAAGTACTTCCTTCAGGCCCATATACAAACTTCAGAATAAGTACTATAGATTGCTGTTAGAAAGTGTATGGCTACCGGTAGTATCAAACTCATGACTAGTTTTTTTGAAAGCCTGGAGTATGTCTGAATACCTCTGGAGTCAGAATTTCTCTTTGCTATTGTAATTTTATAATTTATAAGTTACTGGATTAATAATTTAAGATGCATATATAATCCTCCGAGAATGTGCCTCTCTACTGTAGATTTTGAATGAGAATTTTTATCTATTCAATTTTTCCTTTGCCATTGAAGTAGCTGAGATTTGGAATAAGATTTATGCCTTGCTAGAGATATTTGGTGTGTCCTACAATGCTCAAGTAAAATTAATTATTGAGTTAGCTGCTGAATGAAATTGCAGTTTGCTCTAAAGCCAAATTAAAAAGCTGGGCAGTTTGTTAAGAAGAAAAAGAAGTTTCAAAATGGTAATAGGCTCATCTGCTTGTGGTTACAGGGATGGTGTCAGTGAAACACTGCCATACAGAGCATAGCTTCTCTAATTTCTGCCTCATGAGGTACACAGATGTGCATAACTGCTTTGTTATACTTGAAAGTTCAGGTGAATTTCTTGAAATCCATGTCTCAAACATATAACAAGCTGGTTATGACAGATGACCCAATTAGTATTCTCTATATAGTAACAAGTACTTTCTAGAATTCAGTATAGAGTATTACAACTGGGTCTCTCATCAAAGCAGAAGTATTATTTGTTCAAGACATGGATGCTAAGAAATTCACCTCAAGCACAAACCTCCCATGATAGCACATAGAGGTGGACCACCATATTTACAAGTGTAGTATGCACTTGCATAAATGTAAATGAGAGTTGCATAGAATTTGTGGTTCCCCACCGAATAGCAGCACGATTCATGGCATTAAATCATACTGGTGTTCTGACATGTACAATAATGTATGTAAGTTTGGTAAACTGCGCAAGTTATGTTTATCCTTCTGCATTTGTTTACTGTTTAATACTCTCATTGCTACTTACCATGCAATACTCTGTGGTTATTCCTGAAAGAAGTCATTCTGAATGTTTTATGTGACTAATGAGTGTTAATAGACTGTATTAAGACTGCTTATGAAAGAACATTTGAAGCAGTTTGTTTGTGCTACTCCTTTGCATCTTCTGGGGCATATATTTTAAGCTGGTTAAAGTATACCCAAGAGTAATTAAATAAATATATTTAGATTATTTAGCTGGAGATGAACGTCTTGAAAAGAATTTCAGTTATAGTCTGTACAATAATGTTGAGCTGTTCATCCAGTGATGTACAATATTCAGGCTATAAGATTTTTCACAGCAGTGTCTATGTGTGTATGTTATCTGTCCATGCCACACACACACACACACACACACACATACACACACACACACACACACACACACACACACACACACACACACACACACACACACACACACACACACACACACTCACACACACACACACACACACACACACACACACACACATATATATATATATATATATATATATATATATATATATATATATATATGAGAGACAGTATACGTTTTCCTAACTCTCTTTGCCCTTAATGACTGTCAAGCATCATCTCTCTCACAGCCAGTTGGTTCATTTGTTCTCCTTCACTGAGCCATAGGTCAACTGGGATATGCTGTCATTCAGACAACCATTGGGGTGGTTCAAAGGTTTTTCACTTAAGTCCTGCATTCCCTAAAAACATCTGTCTCACAAAGGTGATGGTGGATGAGCAATGCGCTGTTCACACTTGTCATCCTTCACTTCTGGAAAGGATATTGCCATCAATCATCTCCCAGTCCCTCAAGCATGGGAAGTGGTTTCTTGGTCTCCCCCAAAGAAATGGTGCTTCTCTGTGTGCTCACAGAGTACCAGCCATCTCCCGCAACCTCTGGAAAAGTTGAACAGATCATGCCCCTTCACTTCTCTCCCTCCCTGCATGTCTCCATCAGTGCCACAGCCATTAATTGAACTCCAGTTGCCTGGATAACAGTAATGGCTTTATCCCTCTGTGCCATGTAGCCAGGATTTGACAGCAATATAAAGTACAGGTACCTGCTTTCCTCAGTCATGATTCCTGGACTTTCTAACATAGAACCTAGCATCCATCTTAAATATACCTCTAAAAGTTTTTCATTGTTAGAAATTTCTCAGATTTAGCTGTACAGCTGGTGTACACTCAAGGATGCAGCATTTGGAAGTGTATTGTAATTGTGGTGGAAAACATGTGGCTGCAGTAAGAAATAAGAGAGGAAGGTCTATACTATGCAGCTATTGCAAGAGCTGATTCATAAAAGTTTTGATCGATGTTAATGTCACTATTATACAATTGTGCCATGCTAATGATGAGATTGGGCACTATTATATCATGTAAATGAAGAGACTGGGCACTATTATACCATGCTAATGAAGATATTGAGTATTATTATACCACACTAATGAAGAGATTGGGCACTGTTACACCATGCTAATGAAGAGATCGGGTACTATTATACCATGCTAATGAAGAGGTCGGGCAGTATTATATCATGTAAATGAAGAGACTGGGCACTATTATACCATGCTAATGAAGATATTGAGTATTATTACACCACACTAATGAAGAGATTGGGCACTGTTACACCATGCTAATGAAGAGATCGGGTACTATTATACCATGCTAATGAAGAGGTCGGGCACTATTATACCACACTAATGAAGAGATCAGGCACTATTATACCATACTAATGAAGATATTGAGTATTATTATACCACACTAATGAAGAGATTGGGCACTGTTACACCATGCTAATGAGGAGATTGGGTACTATTATACCATGCTAATGAAGAGGTTGGGCACTATTATATCACACTAATGAAGAGATCAGGCACTATTATACCATACTAATGAAGATGCAGTATGATTCAATTCCTTAATACCTGGCTGCCTAAAATGTTGAACCTGACTGAAGCTTTTTCCTTGGCATTGAAAGATCACATAGATCACTTTCCAACTCATCTTTAAAAAAAAACACCTTTACTAAGGTCAGTGATCGTAAGATTTTTCTCAAATCAAGATAAGGATTTAGTCTTAAAAGCTGTATAGACTAATTATCCAATTAAAATTAAAGAAAATATAGGATTTGACAATGACTATTCATCATTAGTGATGTCAAAGAGAAAAGCATGTGTACCACTTGTAAAACCTTAAAGAAAAACAATATCAAATTGTGTTTCCAACAAAAATAAGAATTCACTTTCCAGAAGGAAAGAAATATCTAACACTTTGGAAGATGCAAAGAACTTTATACATCAAAATAACATCCTAGAAAAAAAAAACAGAAAAATGGACTGAAATCTATCAAGTTCTTCGAAGATAAATGCAACAAGAAATGTTTGGCTAATAGACAAAAACAGTAAAAAAATGAAAGACAAATGAAAATACGTGTATTTCATGGTTATAAATTCTTATTATACCATAACCCTCCATTAATATTCCAAAACGTGCACGCTGATTGGCCAGCGTGCACGTTGTAAATCGACTTATAGTAATGGAAAAAGGTCTGGTTGCCCGGACGTTTTCCATTAGTATAAGTCTCTTTTAAAACACTGTCTTGCTATGTTAAAAAAGTTTAACATAGCGACACAGGTTTAAAAAAAGCAATGGAGATCTCCGTTGCTTTTTTTAAAGCTGTCTTGCTATGTTAACCTCCTTTAACATAGCGACACAGTGTGTAAAAAGCAATGGAGATCTTGCTTTCTCCGTTGCTTTTTGTTAAACCTGTCTCGCTATGTTAAATGGGTTTAACATAGCAAGACAGCTTTAAAATAAGCAACAGAGATCTCTGTTGCTTATTTTGAAGCTGTCACGCTATGTTAAACCCATTTAACATAGCGAGACAGGTTTAAAAAAAAAAAAAGCAATGGAGAAAGCAAGATCTCCGTTGCTTTTTACAGTTTCGCTATGTTAAATGGGTTTAACATAGCGAGACAGCTTTAAAATAAGCAACGGACATCTCTGGACATCTCCATTGCTTATTTTAAAGCTGTCTCACTATGTTAAACCCATTTAACATAGCAAAACAGTAAAAAGCAATGGAGATCTTGCTTTTTTGGTTGCTTTTGGCCACAGCTCTGATGTACTGCGTAGGCATGCGCAGTACATCAGAACTGCCGCTGATACCAGACAGCTGCGGAAGGGCAGCAAAGAGGCATTATACAATGCCATTATTTAAGAAAAGTAATTATTTCTTTTCTTAAATAATGTCATAGTATAATAGCAATAAGCCACTTCTGGGTGTGGGTAATGCAGGATTTACCCACGGTTGTCTTTGTTTGTTTGTTCCCTCGGGACCAAACCACACCAACCATGGGTAAATCCTGCATTACCCACACCCAGGCATGGGTTATTGCTATATTAATTTAAAGAAGTGTTTGAATACTTATGAACAGGTGCTGAATATTATTTTTTACAAGGTATATCATTTCTTTCTTTCTATCACTACTTCAAATGGTCACTAGTTCCATTTAAAATGTTAGAGTTTAATTCTTTTAGCTATAAATGAAAGTACAGCCACTTATTTTTATTTAAAGTTTAAAAGGTTAAAATATTCATTTTATTAAAATGAAACATATGTCAAGTGGCACACTTCCTGATATCTTGGATTAATACAAGATGTGACCAATGACACTACAGAGGCAAGTTAAGTTACATTCTGGGTTCTTAAAATGGTCCCATAGTGTGCTACTTATAGTATACCTGACATTCAATAGCACCCAGGAAAGACATGTTATGTTATAAACAATGCATAAACAATATAGCTTTTTACATATATAAACATTACTTTTGGAATGATATCAAACAATTAGAGTAATGTTCACACTTTTACAAGTTAAATCTGGATCACACATAACTGTCATTTATTTAATGCAAATTTATATGCTATGTCTCCTTTAAAAATGACAGTTTACTTTATATTAAGCATCTCATACAAATAGTGCTTACTGAAACATTAACTGTTATTTCTTTAAACATAATAGCTTTTTAGTGGTTAAAATAATTTGAAATTTGTTTTTGTTGTTTGGAGGGTGAGGGATTGATGTGTAGTGCACAGGTGGCTTGGATTCACTTGTTATCATTTTTATGTGACTTGTAACTGATGGACTGTTCATTTTCAAACCCTTATGGAAACCAGCTTGAAACAACATTTGAGTCATGAGCACGTTTGTGATGCTGTGGGAGTTTTGAAAATTCTAAGAACTGTCCAGGTTACTTCTTCTTGTCTAAAAGTAAATAATCATAATTTTTTGAATTATATGCTAACATGTCAAATAATACAAGTTAGATAATAAGCTAAAGACAGTGAATTGCATTCTAAACCACTGTCAGTTATTACATAGTTCTGAATGTTTGCTATTATTAATAGTACACTTGACATGCAATAGCATCCATGAAAGTTATGCTACGTTATAAACGAACTGTAAAAAAATAAGTTTTTACATATATAAAAGTTATTATTGAACTGTTATCAAATGAAAAATGGAAGGATTAAACAATTCCCCACAGTATCTCCAGTTCCACCAATAAGCGCTGAAAACTCCAGTAACCACGAAGATGTAACTCTTCAAAAATGATTTAATTAATCCACATAACGCCAATAAGACAACATAATAGCACAGACTAGAATGACATTACAGTGCTGTAGTAGTACATGAATGAATTCAAGTACGAGACACTGACGTGACAAAACAATAAAAACGTGACATCGATGTAACAAACAAATAAAAGACGCCAAGGAAAGGCAAAAGTTTAGCGCTTTCAACCAGATTAACTGGTCTTCTTCAGAACTAGGACAAAATACATACCATTCAATTTAAATAAATTCATTGGCTCCAAAAAATGTTTTCTCCTTAAAGGTACAGTGTTACAAATGAAGTCAGTTGCTGTATTGCACAAATATAAAACAACCTTTGCATCCTACATAATAATTTGGACAAATCATTCTGACCTATATAATATAAATATAAATAAGCAGTGTTAATTAAGTATTTGCCTAATGTTACTGAAAACCAAAATCTGCGAGATAATAAGAAAAAACTTTCGCTGTCCGTAAATTGTAAATAGCAACCATGCGTAGTTCCTAAATGCATACAACTCAATAAGTACATATAATAGCTGGTTGTAAATTCTGCGATAAAATAAAGCTATTTAGTAATTTAGTAACTAATCAATATAATGTACTAAGGTATATCTAGAAACTCATCCCTGTTCTATACAAACAATAAATCTTGAAAAAGTGTATGAAGTGTAAGTTGACTATTAAATATTCTATAATGAGATTGAGATTAAAAAATTGAGATTAAAAAAGTTAAAAACAAGGTCTCATATGTACAAGTGTATGAAACTGTGAACATCTTGAATATTTGATTAATAAACCCTCTACTCAATTAGCATACATGTGAATGGTGTAATACAAAATATGTATTATATAATTCTGTGTTTAAAATAAAGTAAAAAACATCTAAAAACTAGTAGAGAGAGCGATATGAAATATAATAAATAAAAATAATATGAAATTTAATGATGATTAAATAGGTATTATTGCCTACTAAATAATTAAGTAATATCATAGATGTATGAAAACAGAATTTTTATATAAAATTAGTGTAAAAATTGTGTAAGGTTAGTTTGAGAAGGAAGCATGTGTATTATAAATAGTATCAACTGATGTACTGGGAATGTAATACCAACCATTATTTCTTAATGGATAATAAACGTAACATACAGTACACATCCATAATCAATATCTTATAATATAACATTTTGTCTGAAATAGTAAAGATTTGATAGAAATACTGTCATTTAACCCTGGTGGGCTGGTGGCATCAAGAAAAATTTGCCACCATGATTCCCTAAATGCCAGTAATCCTCTAGAATCACCTCCCCTAGGATCGTTTGGGACAACATCTAAAATTGCAAATTTAAATGTATGTTGTTCTCCTGATGACTCAATATGTCTATACAGTGCGTTAGTTGTATTCCTGGTTCTGATACTATATATATGGTTGTAAATACGTTTTTTCAGGCTGTGTTCTGTTCTGCCAACATAAAATGCCGTGCAGACCACACACTTGGCTAAATAAATGACTTGTTTCGTATTACAATTACCTTCCTTACAAACAATTAAACTTTTATGTCCATTATGTAATAAAATTTTGTCGTCACAACACATATATTTGCAATAGTTGCAGAATCCACATTTTCTGCTAACAGTATTCCTAAATGTGTTAATTTTTTTATCTTTGTGATATTCCAATAGTTTTTTCAAATTTTGTCCCATCCTGTATACAAATTTCGGTTTGGTGCCTAGAACTTTAACCAAACTCTGTTCACTGCTGATCAAATACCAAAATTTGTAAATAATTTTCTTGATATTGTCAGCCCCAATATTGAAAGGCACGATACATGCTCTATGAAATCGGGGACTCACCCCATCATTATTCAGGATAGGATTATTTTGAATTTCGCCCGTACCTAATAATGGTTTGTATTTTGTGCCCTGATGATCAACTATGTAAGACACAACATCATCCATCATGTGTATGGGATACCCTCTTTGTGTAAAAAATTCCTTAATTTGTAAAAGCTCTTTTTGCATATCTTCAAAATCTGATACCATTCTAGCTGCTCAAATGCATTGACCTTTAAAAACATTATATTTAACATTTGGAGGATGACAACTAGTAAAGTCTAGATAATTGTTGGAAAATGTGGATTTCCCATATATTTTGGAACTCACTTCCCCTTCATCATGTTTTATGTAAGTATCAAGATATGTCAAGCCCTTTATATCAATAGAATGTGTTAATTTCAAATAATCACTACTATTGTTAATAAACTCAATAAATTCTGATAATTCTTCTTCACTTCCTTGCCATAAGATGTAAATGTCATCCAGGAACCTTGAGTAATATTTGACATTTGTATAGTATTTACACTTAAATAACACGTTGTCCTCCCAATTTAACATAACTAGATTGGCATAAATGGGGGCACATGCTGCCCCCATTGCTACACCTCTGGTTTGTCTAAAGAGCTCACCCTCAAAGTAAATGAAGTTGTTTTCTAAAACTAAGGACATCATTTCAGATATCAAACATATAGTGTCCCATTCTAAATCAGTGTGTCTTGTCAAACTATTAGTAAATGCTTCCAATCCTTCCACTTTGGGGATGCACGAAAAAAGGTCTTTCACGTCTATTGTCACTACAAATGTAGGGCTACCATTCCCAGTATAGTAAACTGGATACTTCAAAAGAAAGCACCAAGAGTCCTTAACCATGTGCGGTATAAAGGTATAAACGTTTTTAAGTATTGTATCAATAAATTTGCCCATTTTGAAAGTTTTAGAATAGCTACCCGATACAATGGGTCTCAATGGGGGGTCTTTTGTATCTTTGTGTGTCTTGGGGATGCCTACCATTGTAGCTAACCTGGGATGTACTACCTTGATCAACTTGTATATTTCATCTGTGATTCTTCCATCTAATAAATATTCTTCAATGTAAGAATCTAACCTTTGATATGCAATATGTAGCTCATTCCAAAAGATGGTTTCATAGTTGCCTGTGGAATACAATATATCATAAATTTTCTGAATATATGTCAAGTGATCATAAATAGCGATACCACCCCCTTTGTCAGGTTTCATAATTCTGATGGAATTATCTTCTTTTAAAGCATGTAATAATGTTATTTTGTCTCGTGTCAAGTTGTCAAATTCCTGCACCCTTTTCAATTGGTTATACTCACTGTATATTTCTCTAGTCACAACCTTGTCAAAAATATCTATAGTGGGATGGTTTGGTGGTGTATATTTGCTCTTAGTAGTAAAGGATGGGCAAAGTTTGTCACCCCCACCATTGTTTTTATTGATGTTCTTGTCCTTAAATAGAACTTCTAAATTGATTTTCCTAATATATTTCTTGAAATCTATCAGTACATCAGTTAATTTGAATTTAGGGTTGGGAATGTACTTCATACCCTTCTCAAATAACCTGAAATGAACCTTATCAATATGCAAATCAGAATAATTATAAATATTAAAATTGCGATCAGAATGAATGTTCCCATTAACTACAATTTCATTATTGTCTAAACTAATACGTTGATCAAAGCGTCCATTACAAATATGTGGAGAAGTGGTGACTAAAACTTTCTCATTATTATTGTTACTAATTAATACCAGTGGTAGGGTTTTCTCTCCCAATAATTTCCCCGTAAATATGTCTTTTGATTCATTTTCAAATATGGTGGATTTTTGTCCCTCGGATATTTCTGAAAACCCTGTGTGTTGATATTTTCGCTAAACTCTTCAGAATCTTTATGGTCACCCCCTTCATATTTGGCCTGTTGATGATAAAAGTTCCCTCTATTATTGTGTTCTCCCATAGAAAAGTGACATTTTATGGGCCACACATAGGCCAATTGTTGATAGTACTGTTCCTTGTCCCTCATAATTTTATCGTTTTTCCATTGACAGAGGGTAAATGCCCATTTTCCAGCTTCAGAATATTGTTTGTTGTATAATTTCTCCCAATCCTTGAATAATAAATCATTCACTATCATATTATTTAAATCTTCCACTTCTTGAATTAATTTACTTAATCTTTCATCATAAAATTTTATTAATAATCTAATATAATTGAATCCACAATCATCAAATAAACTGTTAAATTCTTTTTTGCCAGTATCGGTCAATTCTATACCCATAGGTAGTTTGAAAAACCTTAGCCCTTTTGGGACCATCTTAACATCTAAACATTTTTGTAAGTACATGTTGTCTACTTTAAGTCCATTAATAGTCTTCAATCTTTTCCCCAACGTGTATATCCTAGATTTCAAACTGCCAGTCTCATTTTTTCTTTCTTCTTGAGTATGAACTACTTTATCCGTTCCATCGACCTTGTCTACAACAAAATCAAAAGTTAAAAATTGGTTGAATAAACTTTGACTATCATTCCTTGAGTTCAAACTGACAGATGGTTGCAATGGTTGCGATCGTATGTTGTGGCCATTGCCTTTATAGTCGTGTTTGGATTCAGTAACTGCTGAATAAGTTTTGGTGGGAAGCACTCGCTTAGGTTTAGTGCCTGTTCTTTTAGTCTCAAAGTCTAAATCATATAGTGAAAAATCAAAAGTGAAGTCAGAAATATTGATATTACTACTGGAAAAAGGTGCAGTAATATCTAGCCCTTGTTGTCGACTGTTATGTTGAGATATTTGACCATTAGGTATATCAAGACTTTCATTAGAATGCTCACCCTCATTCTCAGAAGGTATGACATTCACATCAAAGGATGTGTTAGAAAGTGTTGGAGCAATCTGCCCCTTCTTAGTCCTGTTCGACATATCACTCTCAGAGACCAACATCCCTTCAGACTTAGAGAGAGTAGGTGCAATACCACCTATATCTTGACTGACATCAGTATGAACATGCTGCAAGCCTTGAGTTTTAAATTTCGCTTCACCAGATAATAGTCTGAAAACAAGTGCGGTGAGTTGTTGAACTTCACCTTTCAGTTCCCGCATATCAGCATGAAGGTTTTCCAAATTAACTGCACCTACCGATGCTTTGTCTGTGTTAACCCCTGGCGCTGGATTCCCGTTATCTTGTAGGTTGCTGGCATCCTCGCCGGTGGCTTCCGAAGTGGATATCGACATCAGAAAAATGGAAGGATTAAACAATTCACCACAGTATCTCCGGTTCCACCAATAAGCGCTGAAAACTCCAGTAACCACGAAGATGTAACTCTTCAAAAATGGTTTAATTAATCCACATAACGCCAATAAGACAACATAATAGCACAGACTAGAATGACATCACAGTGCTGTAGTAGTACATGAATGAATTCAAGTACGAGGCACTGACGTGACAAAACAATAAAAACATGACATCGATGTAACAAATAAATAAAAGACGCCAAGGAAAGGCAAAAGTTTAGCGCTTTCAACCAGATTAACTGGTCTTCTTCAGAACTAGGACAAAATACATACCATTCAATTTAAATAAATTCATTGGCGCAAAAAAAATGTTTTCTCCTTAAAGGTACAGTGTTACAAATGAAGTCAGTTGCTGTATTGCACAAATATAAAACAACCTTTGCTTCCTACATAATAATTTGGACAAATCATTCTGACCTATATAATATAAATATAAATAAGCAGTGTTAATTAAGTATTTGCCTAGTGGAAGGATTGGAAGCATTTACTAATAGTTTGACGAGACACACTGATTTAGAATGGGACACTATATGTTTGATATCTGAAATGATGTCCTTAGTTTTAGAAAACAACTTCATTTACTTTGAAGGTGAGCTCTTTAGACAAACCAGAGGTGTAGCAATGGGAGCAGCATGTGCTTATGCCAATCTAGTTATGTTAAATTGGAAGGACAATGTGTTATTTAAGTGTAAATACTATACAAATGTCAAATATTACTCAAGGTTCCTGGATGACATTTACATCTTATGGCAAGGAAGTGAAGAAGAATTATCAAAATTTATTGAGTTTATTAACAATAGTAGTGATTATTTGAAATTCACACATTCTATTGATATAAAGGGCTTGCCATATCTTGATACTTACATAACACATGAGGAAAGTGAGTTCCAAAATATACAGGAAATCCACATTTTCCAACAATTATCTAGAATTTACTAGTTGTCATTCTCCAAATGTTAAATATAATGTTTTTAAAGGTCAATGCATTCCAGCAGCTAGAATGGTATCAGATTTTGAAGATATGCAAAAAGAGCTTTTACAAATTAAGGAATTTTTTACACAAAGAGAGTATCCCATACACATAATGGATGATGTTGTGTCTTACATAGTTGATCATCGGGGCACAAAATACAAACCATTATTAGGTACGGGCGAAATTCAAAATAATCCTATCCTGAATAATGATAGGGTGAGTCCCCAATTTCATAGAGCATGTATCGTGCCTTTCAATATCGGGGCTGACAATATCAAGAAAATTATTTACAAATGTTGGTATTTGATCAGCAGTGAACAGAGTTTGGTTAAAGTTCTAGGCACCAAACCGAAATTTGTATACAGGATGGGACAAAATTTGTAAAAACTATTGGAATATCACAAAGGTGAAAAAATGAACACATTTAGGAATACTGTTAGCAGAAAATGTGGATTCTGCAACTATTGCAAATATATGTGCTGTGACGACAAAATTTTATTACATAATGGACATAAAAGTTTAATTGTTTGTAAGGAGGGTAATTGTAATACAAAACAAGTCATTTATTTAGCCAAGTGTGTGGTCTGCATGGCATTTTATTTTGGCAGAACAGAACGCAGCCTGAAAAAAACGTATTTACAACCATATATATAGTATCAGAACCAGGGATACAACTAACGTCCTGTATAGACATATTGAGTCATCAGGAGAACAACATACATTCAAATTTGCAATTTTAGATGTTGTCCCTAACAATCCTAGGGGAGGTGATTCTAGAGGATTACTGGCATTTAGGGAATCATGGTGGCAAATTTTTCTTGATGCCACCAGCCCACCAGGGTTAAATGACAGTATTTCTATCAAATCTTTACTATTTTAGACAAAATTCAAACAATAATACCTGCTTTCACCCAAAGAGACTGTTCGTCACAAAAAGTAAAATAAACAGGCAAGCAACACGTTCAGTCCCAACACGAAGAAAGCAACAAAATATCAAATATAAAGGAGAAGCTTTAATAAAATGGTGAGCGCTTTCGCGTATGTAACATACGCTTCTTCAGATCATAAAATCAAATGCAACCAGTGAATCTTATATACAATAATAAAAGCTCATAATTGCCAACATTAATTGATTAAGGTGTATGCAATGAAGCTATCATTCAATTAGTGCAAAAGCAAGTAACCATTGCAAATAGTAACGCTTGTGAATGCATCTTAAATCCTCGTAGAACAGAAAAAAGAAAAAAGAAAAAATATACAAAGTATCCAATATGTTTCCCAAATGTATACATTCTGTAGGTAGAGAAATACATCAATACAGACATGTGTTCTAAAGAATGTGTATTCTAAAAATATATACATATAAACATGAAAACACATCGTAAATGCTAGTATTAGGACAATACATAAGATTTAAATTAGTCAGACCATCTTATGTCTATTGCATTCCCTGCATCACCACAAATGCATTTCATGTCAAACAACAAGACACATTCGTATAACAAAACATCAATGCATTCTGACAGGCTGTTATGCGCATATAAAGAAAAAAATATATATATATGTGTGCGCATATTAAAGCATTCTAGATGTATGTTAAAACACTCTGGATGTATATAAATGGACATGATATAGACATAAATAGGTATGAAGATGTCAAGATAAAACTATTAAACAACGAACAAAAATAATCTATCAACTACACAAAATCTAATTTCATATATATTATTTATACATATATATGAAATTAGATTTTGTGTAGTTGATAGATTATTTTTGTTCGTTGTTTAATAGTTTTATCTTGACATCTTCATACCTATTTATGTCTATATCATGTCCATTTATATACATCCAGAGTGTTTTAACATACATCTAGAATGCTTTAATATGCGCACACATATATATATATTTTTTTCTTTATATGCGCATAACAGCCTGTCAGAATGCATTGATGTTTTGTTATACGAATGTGTCTTGTTGTTTGACATGAAATGCATTTGTGGTGATGCAGGGAATGCAATAGACATAAGATGGTCTGACTAATTTAAATCTTATGTATTGTCCTAATACTAGCATTTACGATGTTTTCATGTTTATATATATTTTAGAACACATTCTTTAGAACACATGTCTGATACTTTGTATATTTTTTCTTTTTTCTTTTTTCTGTTCTACGAGGATTTAAGATGCATTCACAAGCGTTACTATTTGCAATGGTTACTTGCTTTTGCACTAATTGAATGATAGCTTCATTGCATACACCTTAATCAATTAATGTTGGCAATTATGAGCTTTTATTATTGTATATAAGATTCACTGGTTGCATTTGATTTTATGATCTGAAGAAGCGTATGTTACATACGCGAAAGCGCTCATTATTTTATTAAAGCTTCTCCTTTATATTTGATATTTTGTTGCTTTCTTCGTGTTGGGACTGAACGTGTTGCTTGCCTGTTTATTTTAGACAAAATGTTATATTATAAGATATTGATTATGGATGTGTACTGTATGTTACGTTTATTATCCATTAAGAAATAATGGTTGGTATTACATTCCCAGTACATCAGTTGATACTATTTATAATACACATGCTTCCTTCTCAAACTAACCTTACACAATTTTTACACTAATTTTATATAAAAATTCTGTTTTCATACATCTATGATATTACTTAATTATTTAGTAGGCAATAATACCTATTTAATCATCATTAAATTTCATATTATTTTTATTTATTATATTTCATATCACTCTCTCTACTAGTTTTTAGATGGTTTTTACTTTATTTTCAACACAGAATTATATAATACATATTTTGTATTACACCATTCACATGTATGCTAATTGAGTAGAGGGTTTATTAATCAAATATTCAAGATGTTCACAATTTCATACACTTGTACATATGAGACCTTGTTTTTAACTTTTTTAATCTCAATCTTTTTAACCTCAATCTCATTATAGAATATTTAATAGCCAACTTACACTTCATACACTTTTTCAAGATTTATTGTTTGTATAGAACAGGGATGAGTTTCTAGATATACCTTAGTACATTATATTGATTAGTTACTAAATTACTAAATAGCTTTATTTTATCGCAGAATTTACAACCAGCTATTATATGTACTTATTGAGTTGTATGCATTTAGGAACTACGCATGGTTGCTATTTACAATTTACGGACAGCGAAAGTTTTTTCTTATTATCTTACAGATTTTGGTTTTCAGTAACATTAGGCAAATACTTAATTAACACTGCTTATTTATATTTATATTATATAGGTCAGAATGATTTGTCCAAATTATTATGTAGGATGCAAAGGTTGTTTTATATTTGTGCAATACAGCAACTGACTTCATTTGTAACACTGTACCTTTAAGGAGAAAACATTTTTTGGTGCCAATGAATTTATTTAAATTGAATGGTATGTATTTTGTCCTAGTTCTGAAGAAGACCAGTTAATCTGGTTGAAAGCGCTAAACTTTTGCCTTTCCTTGGTGTCTTTTATTTGTTTGTTACATCGATGTCACGTTTTTATTGTTTTGTCACGTCAGTGCCTCGTACTTGAATTCATTCATGTACTACTACAGCACTGTGATGTCGTTCTAGTCTGTGCTATTATGTTGTCTTATTGGCGTTATGTACATTAATTAAACCGTTTTTGAAGAGTTACATCTTCGTGGTTACTGGAGTTTTCAGCGCTTATTGGTGGAACCGGAGATACTGTGGTGAACTGTTATCAAATGAGTAACATTCACATTTTACAAGTTAAACCTGGATCACACATAACAGTCATTCTTTTAATGCAAGTTTATATACTATGTCTTCTTTAAAAATGACAGTCTGCTTTATTTTAAATATCTCATACAAATAGTGCTTACTGAATCATTAAATGTTATTTCTTTAAATACTATTATTTAGTTTTTATTTCTTTATTTGATATTTGTTGACCGGGTTAGTCCGACTGGGTAGAAGCCCTTTTTTCAAAGCCCAGAGAGAAAAGCTCCACAATGATTACAGACATGAGATAAAAAATATGATGGTTCACAAAAATAAAAAGAATTATCAAAAGATAGCATACTCTAAATTATTTAGGAAAACATAGATACACTAAGTAATCAAAGGAGGTATACAACATATTTACATTAAACATAATAAGAAGTCAAGAATTAAGTAAAAATATAGCAGTGCAGTCCCTATATTTATTGAATTGATTAAATGTGAGTCAGGGACTAGTAAAGACACAGGAATGGGGAAGACGGTGACTTTTGTTGAAGTTCAGGGAGGAGAGAGAAGAGGATGTATGTCAGTTGTAAAGTAGAGGGGAGTATGAGTTCAGTCAGTGAGTAGAAAAGAGAGGAAGAAGAGGGGTGTGTGGGAGAATTTGAGAAGTCAGATACATGCAAATTGGTTAATTACTAAAACGGGTGAAGTAGAAGGATGTGAGATTAGGGAGGCTCTCATGGAGGGTGATTGCAGAGACAGATCCAAGAACTGTTAAGAAAGTGTTTTATAGCAACCTTGAATAGTTTTTTTAGTGGTTAACATGCTTTGAAATGTGTTTTGTTGTTTTTAGTGGTTTGGAAGGGTTTGAGGGACTGTTGTTTAATGTAGAGGTGGCTTGGATTCACAAGGTTTTTGTGTGAATTGTAGCTGATAAACTGTTCATTTGCAAGCCTTTGCCATGATGACCAGTTTGAAGCAGCTTAATTAGAGTAATGAGCACTTCTTTTAAACTGCAGGAGTTTTGAAAATTCTAAAAGTTATCCAGATTACTTCTTCCTGTCTAAATGTAAATAATCATAACATTTTGAATCATATGTTAAGATATCAATGAATATAAGTTAGATAATAAGCAAAATTCAGTGAATTGTATTCTAAACCGCTGGCAGTTATTAAATAGTTCTGAATGCTTGCAGCATATCAAAAGGATAATTTATATACTAGCCTATAGAAAGACACTTCTGATAAAAAATAAGATTGTGTTTCTCTGTTATTGCCTCTTTTTAATGATAAAATGTAATATCTGAAAACAATTTATTATGGAAAGTTGAATCTTAAAAGAGAAGATGTTTCTCAGATGTTTGTTCAAATACTATTAGACATAACATTTAAGGAACAAAATAGGCCTGATTCTAACAGTAGTACTAGATTAAAGAGTATAAAATATATAAGAGTAAATATAAATGTTCTATTATATGATATTCTACACTAGGATTATATCCAAAATATAAAACCTAGGAATATAGCAATAGGACAAGACATAGTATACAAACAGAAATAGAAAGAGATCAGAATAATCAAATATTTGTATAATTAAATAATGTAACTGTATATACAAGGGTGGGAGGATGGCATAGTGGTTAAGGTGTCCACCTTATATGGACAAGGTGCAGGTTTGATCACATGAGGTAATTGGTTGGGCTTGGAATGGCCCGCAAGGGCAGTTAGCCTGGTCCTAATTTATGAATTTGTGATCCTATGAACAACTTTATACATAGTAAATTAAATAGAAAAAATATAAAACACCTGACCTATAAATTAATAAATATGAAAATAACAAACTTCCTCCCTATGGTAGACCAGGGAGATAATGTGGGATACAGGGAAAGATGACTGCAGAGATATTCAGTTTGATCAACTTATAATGAAGATTCGGAACCCCTATTTAACTTTTCTTATTGATAATAACTCACTGATGGTCTTTTTAAAGATGATGCATACTAAAAATATGAGACGCATTAATTTAAATCAGAAGCATGAGCTACATGTTTTTAGTCTAATGGAGAGCTTGAGAGGTAGTTTGCTCATCTTTTTCAACAAACTAGGAATATGTTATTCCACTGTAGATTGTTTTAGGGTTATATCATTAGGTCATTTTTATTTGTTTCAAAAGTTTTGTCCAGAGGTGAATATTTCATTATGTTAAATATGAAGTATATAATAAATTCTGTACATCAATGTGATTTCGTTATACCTGTATTTTTGTTATATAAAGGTCTGATTTTAAATGCATATGTATTAATATTAATGGATTGAAAATTCCAGTAAAGAGGGGGAATTTGTTCAAATACTTGCAAATACTTAAAGCTCAAATAACATTTCTACAGGTAACATAATGTACTTAATAAGGATGTAAATAAACTTTTATTAAATAATTATTTGGTTATAGCAGGTTCTGGCTTTTGAGCTAAAAGAAGAGGCACCCTCATTTTATGGAAGAATCCACCAGTAATGCCTAAAGTAAAAGATACCTATGTTAATAAAAATGATAACATTAAGCACTGTTATAATTGAGTGGAATAGAAAACTATATACATTGCTGAATTCTTATTGGATTGCAGGGGTTGGAGCTAAAGATGCAAAAAATTACTTAAACACTATATCCTATTACAAGAAAGGTGAAGTAATAATGGCTAGTGATTTTAATTGTATTTTGTCAGACAAGATTCCACTGCAGATAAAAAGCTGAGAATCACATCTTCAACCAAAATTTTGTAAATCTAATGAATTTAAAAGATATATATGAGCTAAAGAAAACAAACTAATTTCAATTTACCCATTATTCATATAGATATGGAACACAAACAAATATTGATAACATTTTTGTCTCAATTTACCAAATATCAGAGAAGTTTCAATAGTTTCATGCCCATTATCAGACCATAATGCTATAATCTTTAATATTATTTTAAAAACTGACAATTTAATACATCACAGGAGATTACCAGTGTACATTATTAAAATAAAAGAATTCAAGGATTGATATGTTAAATAGATCAAACATTCTGAGAAATAAACATGAATGGTGAAGTACCTGACATTGTCCTTTTGGATTCATTAAAGGCTTACTTAAATGGAAGAGTTACAAGCTGACATATTCATAAAACAAGAGAATGAGACAAATAATTGAGTACAATACAGGCCAAAATAGACACACTAAAGTTAAATCTAAAATCAAACAACATTATCACTCAGTCTGAACTTAAAAACTTAAATACAAAATATGTTGAAATTCTAAATCATAAACGTTCAATAAACCTGGAAAAAAATTAAACTTCAGACATATTCAGTAAACCCTTTAAGCTTGCATAAACTTGCACTTAGATCAAAGAAAATGAATAAACTAAAGTATATCAAAGAAATTATAACACGGGTTCCAGCGTGTAGCTCGCAAGACATTTCCCTGTGAGCTACATCGCCAAAACCAAATGGCTGCAGCAGCACTTTGCCATAGTGCAATACGGCTGAAAATCATAGCCGCTACAGCTGTAAACTATGAATGTAAATATTATACCTGGTGGCGATCCTTACAGACAGCTGCCCGGCTGTATTCAAGCAGAGACAGCCATACTGGATGTGTAACACATTCCTTATTCTCATTAAAGGAATGCATTTATTTCATTATTTATTTATTTTATTGTCAGACGTCTGAGAGTCTATAAGGATCACCGCCAGGTATAATATTTCCGTTCATAGTTTACAGCTGCAGCGGCTATGCTTTTCAGCCATATTGTACTACAGCAAAGTGCTGCTGCAGCCATTTGGTTTCGGCGATGTAGCTCACAGGGAAATGTCTTGCAAGCTACACGCCGCAACCCTTATAACATATAAAAATAATAAAAAAGAAAGAAGAACAAATATTAAAGGTATTTCTGGTGGGTTTTAAAATATTTTATGAAAATATATATAACAATACAAATAGCCTAGATAATGATGATGTAATTGCAACTTTTCTAAAGGAAAGTATAAATAATAAAATAACAAGTGAACAAATATAAAAATTGATAGACCATTCATTTTAACAGAAATAAAAGATCAAATAAAAAAGTTAAAAAGTAAGGTGTTGGGCTTATATTGTCTTATACCAAAACTATATAAAATACTAACAGATGATGCAGTTAAAATATTAGATGGGGTCTATGCAGAAATAAAAACAAAGTGCCACCATCATGGATATATTCCTTTATATTGACTATTTTAAAACAAGATAAGGATCCTACAAAATACTCATCATACAGACCCATTTCACTTTTAAATGTGGGCTATAAGATGTTCATGCCCATTTTTAGCTAATGGAATTAATCTGCTTATACCTAAACTAATTAACAATGATCAAACTGTGTTTATTTTAAATAGACAAGTACAGGATAATATAATAAGAATGCATACATTGATAGACTATACAAATAAAAAAGAACGTTCTATTATTAGTCTTAATTTAGATAAGGCTTTTGACTCAGTTAATTGGTCGTGCCTGTTTAAAACACTTAAGGTGTATAATTTCTTATCAGAAACTAATTGCATTAATTTCTAAATTATACAATAACTCTTGTGCTTAAGTTAAAATAGGTTATTGTGTTATTATTCCTTTAAATTACAAAAATTCACAAAACAAGGCTGTCCATTATCATCTTTTGTTTTTGCATTAGTTGTAAAACACTTTGCTAATAGTATTAGATCCAATCAGAACATTAATGGTATCAAAATAAAAGAATATTTTGAACTAAAGATTCAACTCTTTGCTGCTGATAGTTTTCTAACAATAGGAAATATAGAGAATGCATTAGAACATATGATTACTTCCTTGAGTCAGTTTGAAGAAATCTCAAACTTAAGACTTAATCATAATAAAGCAAGTACATTATTAATTAATCAAAAAATAAAAACATCATATAAAAATATTCTAAATCAAATTAAAATAGCAATGAAATGAAATACCTCAGTATAACCATTATGTCTAATAGCAAAGAAATGATACAAAGATGCTTTTAATGGGTTGTTGATAACATTTTAAGTTTAATCACAAATTGGAACAAATTCTTCTTCACCATGGAAGAATGATTAATGCTTATTAAGATGGTAATTTTCCCTAAAAGTTTGTTTGTCTTATAATCTTTAGTACTATCTCCACTAAAAAAGTATGAAGAAGATAAATAATATTCTACTTACATTTTTTTGACATCCAAACAAACCAAGAGTTTAGGTTCATAGGTTCATAGGTTGGTACTAGGCTATCAGCCCTAAGGCCTATACAAGCCTAGCCATAACAATTCCCTGGCCATTTCTTCCCACACTATTTACTTCCCTGGACCCCTGTCTAGCAGGGCGACTGATGTGATCCCCGGGGTGAATTCCTTTTCTCCCATCCAATCTTCAAGGTTCCTTTTGAAGAGGGCCAAAGAGGCACTCTGCTTGACATTCCTCGTTTCCTTTGATTTGCACAGAAAAAGTTGGGATAATAGTGAAATAGGATTCCCTGACATTCCATTGTATGCTAATTTAACAATAGTAGAAGTTATAGTGTTGTGGATAAATTCATCTTATGATTCAAAATGGAAACAAATACATCAAGAAATATTATTAGTAAATAATAAATAAATGACAACCAGTCATAAACAAACAGTCCCTAATAGCTGTATTTGGTTATTAAAAGATTATTAAATTATTTTACATAAATGGAATTACAATCTCTTTTCAAATTTCTGATTTAAATAACATAATTTCCTCTTTCCAAAAGTTCATATATTCTAACCATTGTATTAAAGACTTAATATTTTTTATGTTTCCAATTGCATATTCAGCTGACTGCATAGAGACTCATAACATCAACAAAATGTTAGTATTGAAACAATGAATTTAATTAATTTATTGGCATCAATTCTTAAATGGTACTGATACATATTTTATATATATATATATATATATATATATATATATATATATATATATATATACTGTTGAAAATGTAAGATCCAAATACAATCAAGATTCTGAGAGTTGGTTAATTTTACAAATATTTAGAGACTATGTGAACACACAGATTAATAAGATATTTATACCAAATAATAAATTGTTCCCCAAATTATTGGCATTCTTAATAAATATCAATAGTAATGCAATGAAAAATAAATCATATTTGTCACAAATTTCAAAATGTGTAGGTTAAGTCAGAGTTCACATATTTAGACAATTCATTTTGGAAGTACTCCTCAAAACATAATAATGAAGACTTCTCTGAAGAATACAAGAACATAAAATTAAAATCTATATAGCTAAAACTACATCTTCATTATACTGGAAAATTATCACTTAAAAATTCTAACACAGAGTGGTTTTCACTCCTAACAAAATTACAATTATGTATAAATGAAATAGAATTAAATGCTGGAAATGTGGTTCAGAAATAAAATCTGGATGCATATGTTGTATGAATGTGAAGTCATTTCCCCTTTTTGGAAAGAAATTAATAACTTTATTCAAGCTCTATAATCAGATAGATGTAATATTTCTAAATCCTTACTTTTATTTAATGCTCCAATCCCTGAGATAATTCCAAAAATCCAAGTGCCTCTTCTTTGGCCTATTCTTGCTATAGATAGAAAAGTAATTACTAAAAATTAGAAAAGTAAAGTTACCCCTATAATGCTGTATTTATTAGTATGGCAAAAATTGTTTGCAGTAATGGACTACATATTATAAAGGTGAGAACTTTTAATTTTGCACATTTATATAAATCTTGGCTTTAACTTAAAGACTTGCTTGAAAAATACTAATTGTTGCTGTTATGTATAACTTTGATGAATTGATCAGATGCGGACCTGTGTAAATAGTTATTTGTTTGTTTTTATAACTGATTTATTTATTGTTTTAAAAACAAATAAAATTCTTAAAAAAATAATACTAGCAGAAATCAGAAAAATAATTCAAATACCTCAAAAATATTATTTATCATAAACTCACAGATGGATGGATAGATAAATAGACAGATAGAAAGATAGATAGATAGATAGATAGATAGATAGATAGATAGATAGATAGATAGAGATAAAAATACATATTCTAAAACCAACTTTTTAAGATTTTAGTATCCCTACTATCAGATCATAATGGTCTTTTATTCAAATACTAGTAAATAATGAAATTGTGTAACTATGTGGTACAAGTCTGCTTATTTTGGAATGGGAAAATATTTCAAAGAAAGGCAATGGAATGAATATATTTCTTATATTTCATAAAAAAGTTAGTAAGGAAGTACTTATCTTGGACTCATTGAATTGATATTTAGATGGCAGAATTTCAGCTTGCAGTAAGAATAATTAAATAGTGATATAGTCAGTTGCTAAATGTTCAAGAAACTCTATATTTAAAACAATAAAAAACCCAAGGCTCCTGTCTAGGATGACTTTGACTGGAATTATCCAAAAATCAGTGAGACAGACCTCTTGAAGAATAATAATCATAAAAGCTGTTTTATGCAAGCAAACAATCCCCTGCTAAGGGCTTTCATCAAGTAAATTCAGGACTTCATCAAAGCATTGATTATTTAATGAGATCAATTAAGTTTTGTTGATTTTGATTGGCAGGAAATGATTTTAAATGCTGGCATTTTTGTTTCATCCGCATGCTCTGATGAAGTCCTGAATTTATTAAAAGAAAGCACTTAGCAGGAGATTGTTTGCTTGAGTAAAACTGTGGATTATTATCCTTCAAGAGGTCTGGCTCACTGTTTTTTTGATAATTCCAGTCAAAATCATCCCGGGCAGGAGCGCTTGAGATTTTTGGAATTTTAGTTATTTGTTTCTTGTCTCCTAGGGCTGTTATTTTGCCATTTTTGTGTTGGGTTTTTTTGAAACTCTACAGTCAGCTGATGCTAAAGTAAAAAAATAAGATTTTTTTTTGTTTAGAATCAGATGAAAATTTGACAAACCTCTCTCAACAAATATATCAAAAAGATGCTGCTTAGTGAAATATGTATTAAATAACTTCACAATATATGCATAGGTTTGAAGAGAGTTGAACATTCTCAAATAACACAGAAATACAACACATTAAAATACAGATAATGCTAATAGCACCAATGAAATATTAAAACATTTCAAATCTAATTTTGAGAAATTGCACAGGCAAGATAGCAATGACATAAATCAACATAATTTGGATATTTTTCATAATGAAGATCTTCATAAAAATCTGACAAAGGAAACTGCCAGCAATTTAAAAAATAGAAATAAACAGAGTGGAGTTTTTGAACAGTTGAACAAATGAAAATTTAATGTATACTAAAGCCCAATAAATGTATGGCATTTCACTAAAATAAGTTATTTCTTAAAAGCTAGAATAGTTATTTCTTAGTAACTATCATAGCTAGCACAGAATGTTTAACTATAAATGTGTAATAGACACCATCACCATGGACACAATCTATAACTCTGTTAATATTAAAACAATATGAAGATTCACTTCGATATGATTTTGAAAATTATTTGTATCCATTTTATTAAATAGAATTCAAAATGATGCAAAGTGTAGTAATGAAAGAACAAATGGGCTTTATACTAAACTGACAAACTAAGATTATATTAAAAGATGTGTCACTATATTGGATCACAATGTTTATAAACATAGCAACATTAACTTGTTTAGACATTTAAAATGCTTTTGACTTACTTCATAAGTCATATCTGTTAAACATCCTACCAAATTAAAAATTCCTTTGGAATTTATTAAGGTAATTAAACAGTTGCATTTTAATTCAGCAATGCATGTGAAAGTTGGCTCTTTTCTTTCTCATACAATACAAGTTTCAAAAGTTATAAAACATGGACATCCACTACCCCCCCCCCCTTATTATTTTTGTCAGCTATAGAATCTTTTGCTAAAGTTGCTAGTAACATCATTTAATAAAAGGGTGCAAAGTTGATAACATTATTGAATCAAATACATTGTTATTTATTATATTTTAATAATAAGGAATAGTAATAAATCCACTATTGTTAGAGATTTTTATACATGTTTGCATGTTTAGCAATGTACATCTAAGCTAAAGTTATATAAGTAAAAATTGCTAAATATGTTATGAATGAAAATAATTATAACCTGAATGAATTGAAAATAATTATACCTGTAATTGTAAAGCATTTAAAAGTTTGTTCATATGTTAGTTCTAGGCTAACTGCCCTTGTGGGCCATTTTTTTAAGCCTAGCCAGCTACCTCATGTGAGAATCAAACCCTACACCTTGTGTCTGTAAGGTAAAATTCTTAACCATTATGCCAACCTCCCACTACTCTTGTTATTACTCTAACCAGTGTTCAGACTCTATTGTTAAACTAAGTCATGATTTTATGCATTATTTTCAAAGGAATACTTTTTAATTGGTTAAGACTATTTTTCAGTTTGAAAGATAATAATTAATAAAAATGATTATTTGCCTAAATTATTTCATACAATTCAAACTACCTTTTAAACCTTAAATAAGGACCACTTTATATAAAGAAATGAACAAACAAGCCTAGAACTGCTTTGAGAATTCTATACAAGTTTAAGAAATTCAGTATCAGTTTTCCAGACTTTGAGACAACCATATTAGCTTTTGTATTTAAAATAATAACAACATAATGGCTTGATATGTTTTATGACTCATATTGAAAAGATTAATATCTATTAGTTTCTAAGATTAGTATATTTACAATTAATCATGCCCAACTCCCAGTTAATTAGCTAATAATATTATACTGACTTTATTTAATTATAAACAATATTATGTACATATAAATAATATATTTAACATTTAAAAACTTAATTTATGATGATAACACTTTAAATCATTATTTTCTATCTTTCCCATGAACAGCACAATAGGCCTTACTGAGATTTAAATTAATTATAAAGATATATATAAATGAAAGGGACTTGTTAATTATTGGTTTAGTTATCCAAATAATTCAAATGTGTTTACACTATGGTTTACCTTAAGAATTCCAATTTACATTATTATCTTGAATGCAAGGCAGATATACTATTCAATAGGAGAGTTTGCTGCAGATATAACATTTGAGAATTTTTTACTGAGTAAAACTAAAGTGTTAAATAGGCAGATCACCTAATCTAGGCTAGATAATTTCCAAGCCTTTTAACACATTTGCCAACCATCATCCATTCTCTCCAAATAAATTGATACAATGAGCTTTTTCTAGAATTCAGGGGGGTACTAAAAGGAACATTTAAAATACTTTTATGGCAAGTAGGGCAAATACCCTTGGTCAAAGACTTTGAGACAGACTATGGTATTCTAATTCACAACAGGTTAATATGCAAAATGTATAATTTGATCATGGATTGTAAGGGGCTATATTTTTGGCAGGATGTTTTTTTACTTGTGTGATGTGATTTCTTCTTTTTTCCGAAGTATAGAGAATAAAATCATAAGTCAAGATATGTGTATGGCAGTATCTGCCTGTGACTTGAGCATTTGTAGTACACCCTTACTATGCAATGTAGTAATTATAATAATAGAGTAGAATGAATAATTCAGTGCGTTATAGTACAAGAAAAAATATCCCATTCGCATTACAGCTGCATCCCAGTAATAGCTGCATATCCCATTAATAGGTGCATATTCTCCCATAAACTTCTGTTTGTATGTGATCTCCTTTGCTTACTTCATGCACCTCACAATTCTAAACTTTGCTGTCTAAATTTCCTTTCACATCTTTTGATACAACACATAATGTAATATTGCATTACCTACATAGAAGTGCATGTGTACATGCATATTGATTATGAGGTAACTTATGATTTAAGACACTGATGTGCAACTGCACCAATCAACTAAACACATACTGTGAACCTTTGTCTTTGACATGTGCAATCACATTTCTTTGCTAGAGTATCATTTTGAAGTATCATTTGTGACATTGAGAATATCATGGTATTATAGAAGTGTGAACTTATGAAACAAATAGATCTAGTGTTTCATTATAGGATGCTGTAAAATACCCATACAGTGCTTGTATCTTATGCAATAATTATACCTGATCACATGCTATACCTTTACTGTGTTTATGTACAGTAAAGAACTCCATGTCAGACAGTCAGTATGCAGACCTTACTATCTGCAGCTTAGAAAGTACTTGATCTTTGATTGTCAATATTCCACAAAGCAGAGTTTCCTCTCATGACTGTGCAAACTGTTATGCATGTCTGCCAAAATATAGTGCTCATATATGCACATATCTGTTGAATGTACCAACTTATGCTGAGTCTGTCCCGATCCATGTTACATAGGTTGCAGAGAATTAAATGGTATATCTGCACAATCATGGGTAAGGTTGCATGCTGTACATATAGAGCTTGTATATGTTTCTTCTGGTGACTGTATAACCTGTTATTATGGCACATTGAAAGCTGCTAAACCAGGTTCACTGTACAACTGAGGCAAAAGCAATGGGCTATACCATAACAGTAACATGATACCCAGTGTACACAGTGAGCCTGATTTTCATCTTCACTGTTTGATAAGAGTATACATCACTCAGACTAAGTTATACATGTATAGCATATTGATATGGGTAGGTTGAATGACGAATAGCTGCTATAAGGCATCTATATGGCACATATGCATGTAGACATATTGTGACATGGTGTCTCTGGGGTACATAGTGTGATACATGGTCTCTAACATTATAAGTAGCAAGCCTGTCAGCATCGCAGTTGGGGTATGTTTCCCAATGTATATCTGTTCACAGTAATAACACTGCTGTCCAAAGTGTGTGTGTGTGTGTTGTGTGTGTGTGTGTGCATGTGTGTGTGTGTGTATGTGTGTGTACATTTCATATATATATATATATATATATATATATATATATATATATATAGGCTTGTACTAGGCTATCAACCACCAGGGTCTTTTTAAGCCTAGCTGTGCAACCCAATCCAATTTTGTCCTTGAGTACATTGGATGCCTATATGGTGGGGGTATGTTAGAAATGAGATATCTAAGGGCTGTGCTGGAGGGATATGTTTGTTTTGGATTAGTAAACTTACTGTTAGCCTCTGCCCATCAGAGACATGGGGGATCAAACCAGGAGTGAATTTGCAATTTCCCATCAAATGATCAAGGTTTCATTTAAAAAGGATCAGGACTGAACTCCACTTCATGTGGATGGGGAGCCATTTCCATAAAATGGAGATCATCTGAGACACATATCAGTCTCTCCAGCATGTTTTATTTATGTCACAGGCAAAGTTCAGATCCTAGGATCTAGTGTTACTGATTCTGTTAGTTTTGCAGATATGCAAGAGATCCATCAGAGCTGGGTCTGAGGATGCTTTTTTATACCATAACACAATTGCCTCTCAGTAACCTGTAGGAAACTAAGTAAAGAGACAGGGTCTTAAGGTGACCTGTGTAGGGCAGAGTATTTATACCCTGGATTCTTCTGGTGAGAAACCTTTGAGGGCATTTGAACTGCTCCAGGTGCCTGTTTAGGTAAATGTCAAAGAGGGCAGTGTATTCAATGATTGGCCTGATAAGGGCTAAGCAGAGTGGTACTGTAACTTCCTTGGACCTAGATGCCATACCTTTGCTTATGAGTTGGGCAACATGGAATAATGTTCTTACTATCTTGGCTACATGTTGGTTAAAGGCCAAATTATTATCAACATATGTTCCCAAATCCCTAACTACTCTGATGGGTGTTTTATCAATGGAGTAATTAGCTTGCGTGGACAAGTTCCCAAAGGTTCCTGTAATGCATTTCTTCATGTCGAGTTTTAATCCATGGCTCTGGCACCAAGCATTTGTTTGTGTCAGACCCTTTTGCAGGATGTTTGTGTCGTAGGGGTAATCTATGATAGTTCCCAGTTTACAGCCATCTGTGAACTTGGTGAGTCAGAGACCTTCGACATTAGCCTTGATTTCTGAGAAATAGATGCCAAACAGAAGTGGATCCAACACAGAGCCCTGGAGTACTTCACTGGTGACTGGTCTCCTGGTAGAAGTGGTGTCACCAATCCTGACCTCTTGGGTTCTGTCTGTGAGCCAACTATCAATCCAGCAAGTTATGTAAAGATTTATACCTAGTTTTGAAAGTTTGTCAAACATACTTGAGTGGGGTGTTGTATTGAATGCCTTAGCTAGGTCAAGGTAGGTGGTGTGCTCTATTTTTCCCTCATCCATTGCTTTGATGACCCTCTCAAAGAAGTTGACCAGGTTGAGTAGGTAAGACCTTCTCTTGACAAAGCCAAATAATGATGGGTCCAGTTTCTATAAGTTCCATTATCCTTGTTGATCATTTCCATGATAATTCTTTCCATGGCTTTGCATATTAGACTTGTCAAACTGATGGGTCTGTTGATGATCCACCCTTGTGGAAAGGAATAACTGCTTCAGTCCACCATTCACTAAGTATGTAACCTGTTTTGAGGCTGTAGTTGAACAGTGCATCTAGTGGTCCTGCTAAGTCATGTTTGAGGCTGTTTAGGAGGCATTAAAACATATCAGAAGCCAGTGATCTTCTTGGACTCTTAGTTTTGTGGTTTTGGAGAGGGTATTATCATGAAGCTGCACATTGTAGACCAACCACAGATTCCCTCTCTCATGTCTGTAAGACTTACAGTATGCTTAAGCTTTTTCTGTGCATTAATTTGGTTGTCTTCTGTAGTACAAGGTAGTATCTTATGTCATGAATGTGCAGACCACCTAGCTGTCCTTAAAATATAAACATAAGCATGACGGTATTAAAGGTATCGGTTATTTTGCTTGTCTGTTCATAGATGTTGTATCAGGTTGGCCACTACCCATTTTCATCCTGGACCTGTCTTCCATAAGTTATTATTTTTCATACACTTGGATATAGTTTGCTGTATTTGTACATCTACCTGCATTTTCTCAAATCATATGTACCTGTGTGTTTTACCATGCATGTTTTTTGTTCGACAGCATTTTGTTGTTTGCATATAGCATGGCCAGCATTACTTCATTATATATTCTTGACTATTATTGACCTAGCAGAAGATTAATGCTTTGATCTGACTGGACACACCAACCTTACAGAAGAGCAATGCTTTGGGCTGAATGGATACATGTATGTATGTTCTGCTATTGTGAACAGTGCTGGCTTTGTACTCAAGTGTGGATACATACATATATATTGTGCTTTGTGTACATAAAACACAAATGGATTTGACTGATGCAGGTGGAGATCTGCTTGTGTCATTCCCATTCCATACTGTTAGCCCCAGAGGCATGTATTCCATAGTTTGCATGCACTGTTTATCATGCAGTTCTCAGTATCCAGCCATCATATGTCGAAACCTTTAGGAGGTATTTTAGCCCTTATGCTGCTACATGGGTACATCTGCTGCACTTACTGCCCTTCATATATAGCAGCAGCAGGGGCAGATGTTTATCATGCAATCATGTATGGTACACCATTTTACTTATTCATTGTTTTCTCTTATTATCTACTACACTGTACACTGTTGCATGAAGTCGATTTTTTATTTCTTCTGTTTGACTTTGCTGTCAACTATGCCTCCTGGTTGCTTTCTTCTTGTATGCCACTGTGATCATATGACTGTCACCATGAATGTCTCATACCTCTGTATACCTGTTTGCAATGGATTTTTACCATTAACCTGTGAAATGTTTGCAGTTCCTAAGAGTAATTAATTTCCATCCAAGATTTTAACAAGTATTTAACTGAAGTCATGTGGCTGTATGCATACACTGCAGGGACATCTTATTATGTCTCATTCCATTAATTTACCCTTCTGGTACTCCACATTGTACCATAATACAAGTTCATGTGTATATTGCACCCCATGCGTAGCTTTTTCTAGTACCTCTGTGTCCGGGTAGCTGCCATTTTGGATCCCTGTGTACTATGGCCTATGTGTGTACCATGGCCTATGTGTCACGTGTTGCTAAACATTTAACTTTTGTTGCTAATCCTACCCAATTTATATACACTACTTGTTTAGTTGGACTGTATCATTTCCATGACAGTGTTATATATATATGTACTGAGCTAAGCTACATATGTGGTTAATATCTCAGATATTGCCTACTCTTTGTGCTGATATTTTTCTTCAGCATCATGTAGCCTAGCTTGGACATTCTTAATAAATTGCATTCATTGGCATTGCACATACATTTCTCAACTCCCATTTGATTTTACTGCCTCAACCATAACTGCGTTGGTATCTGACTTGCATGTTTACCTTGCTGTGACCATATCCTTTTTGCATCTATTGGAATACTTGCACAATGCTGCTATTGTGTGGTTTGCGTTGACTTACTGCTGTTGCATTTGCAGGTTACTGTTTCTGAGTGCTGCACTGTACACAACCACTCACTGTCTTTTCAGCAGTTCTTCATTTCATGTGCACTATAGTTTCCACATGTACTTAAAGGTGACTACTTGATTACCCTGAATATGCATAGCACAATTTCTGACAAGGCTGCTATTTTAATTCCTGCACATCTTTTGGGTTTCTAATTCCATGACAGGAATGGACCCCATTCCTAAGACAAAGTATGATTAGAGTTCATGAAATTAACATTGTTTCATTGGTTGATATTAGCCAGAAGGCTGCTTTTTATGCATTCTAATTTTGTTTGAGAGTGTGCGTGCATATGTGCATGTGTGCATGCACATCTATATATATTAAATATTTATGTTCAAACATACCTGCAGCACTTATACACATATCCATCTTTTCATTTTTTTATTATAAACATTTAGGCATAGATACCCACACATATTTACATATTTATATAAAATTATATAAATACATATGTGACGAATGGGAAGAGATGGGCGAAGGCTGCCAGCCTAGTCAAATAGAATTTGATATATAATTTGTGCATTTGTAAATAAATGAAAAATACAGGCATGTTTTTTGAGTGTAAAGAATACTGTGAAATGTGGAAATGCAAAATATTTAATAACATTGCACTCTACTGGCCCAGTGAAGCATGTTGTACCCTTTCATGTTAGAATTCGGCTCCAGGGTAGCTAGCTGAAGGTTTCATGCCCATTGTTTTAAGACTAAAGTTTATCACTAGAATTTAGATGTGGAAGGTGCTTTATTGCTCTGGTTTCTGTTAGCATATACATGTGAAATGTCTTGTATTGTAAGTTTCTGAGGAGGTGTTAGATTGCTAAATAATGCAGTTTGTGGCCTGAGAACTCAGACCAGGTGTTAAGATGATGCAATATGAATACTGGGAAAACCTAAGTGTCAAAAATGATGTAATTTGGGAAGGGCCTTAGAGATATGTTTGTTAGTAATGTTTCAATACTATTTCTCACAAGAGACTGAAAAGGATTTTTACTTTGGACATCTAATTTATCAGCACTCTGCCTTATGCTCACATGTAAGTTTTAGCACTGTGATTTCTTGTAGGAATAGTTAAAGCTAGTAAAGATTAATTAGGTATTTTTCTTTGAAATAAGACCTGTCCTACTGTATTATTTTAAGTTTCTGTGTGATCTGTGAACTCTTAGATATCTCTGTGGTGTAGTAGTTTTGTGTTTTAATTATTTATTATTAAATATTTTTAAAACCTTCTACCTGTGGCTGATTTGTGTAGAGATAAGCTCTAGAGTACATTGCATATTTATAGAGGTTATTGTAATAGGCCACTCTAAAGTAAGCCTTGACTGTTAGTCATACTACCATTGGATATTAATATTGCACAGTAATAATTGGACACCCTTTTAAGGGCCTTTTAGTAGCTGATATTATTAACTGGGTGGTGGCAGTAATTACTACTGTATAGTCTGAGTAAAGGGGCAAAGTAGGAGAATTTGTGTCAGCCTTTCCCAGGAGTGTCTGTGAAGTTGTATAAATACTTATCTCAAAGTGTGTGTGTGTTGTGTCAGCTACTTGGCAAGAACACGAAGCACTGGTTGGACAGAGAGGGTACTGGAGGTTTTAGCTTGCCCAGTTAGGCTGAGACCTGGACTCTATAGCTGTGTCAATGGGGAGTCTTATTGGGGACCTGGTGATCAGGGGAGCAACCACCCCCAGACTGACTGTGATCTCTGTGTGCACTTAAGGGAAATTGCACTTTACTGTGTGTATTGGTTATCCTTTCCTCTTCTAGCAGACAACCTCCCTGGTATTAGTGGTGGGTATTGAGGCTCCTTGATTGCTGGGACAGGGCACCGTCATCACAACATACACACACACACACACACACACACACACACACACACACACACACACACACACACACACACACACACACTCACACACACAGTGGTTAGCCTTTTGATTTGTTTCAATGAATGACATTTCTTTAATCTGTATTTCATTGTCAGAAGTACTGGACATACATACTGCAGCAACTATGCATATGTGTGCATGACTGTTTGTTTGGGGTCACTGTGACTGCAGTGAATTTAAGATTTGTTGGTGTTCGGGTGCCTTTACATGCTTTTTTCTGTTGTTGCCATTATTAACATGATCTCACAATTCAGCCTGCATCAATATCATGTGTTATGCCGATTTCCTGCCTGTGTTAGACATGTTAGCATTTTATTATCTGAATTTGTATCATTGATCTGCATCATTATAATAGATTTATTGGGTATGTTTTACTGACTCTATTTAACTTTTCAGTGCTTTTTCATTTTTTTTATGGAATTTAATATTCTCTTTACCTCTACTACTTTGTTTATATTTTTGTAGCAGACATTGCTTTTCCTGAGTGTGTCATGTGGCTGCATAACAATCCCTAGGATTCAGCAAGCTCTGTGCGGCATGCAGGAATAGTGCAGGAGCTGCTGGAGGCAATATGGTTACCAAGAGAGCCAGGAACAAGCTCCCGGGAAGTGCATGAGCGCTCCTGCACTATTCCAACACGGACACAGCTCCTGTATGCAAATTACCCCATTTGCAGGTGAAAACCATGCAAATGAGGTGAATTTGCGACCCAGGAAGCTGGCAGCTGGACGTACAGGACTAGTGTAATCTGCAGAAATGTACTCAATTAGTAACCGAGTACATTTCTGCAAACTACAAAACAGAACCATTACAGCTCCAAATAAAGGGTGTATATAACATGTAAAACATGTCAATGGCCAAATATATGGCCATTGGCATGGAAAACAGTTGCAAAATACAAAAAAATAACTTTTCTTTATTTTTTTGGCCAATTTCGGCCATTTAAGCATAGGGCTGTGGCACGCAAATGGAATCGGCCTGGAAATAAAAAAAAAACCTTGAAAAAAGCATTCTATCCAAAATCACAGTTTTGCCATTATACTCAATGGCAGGCAGAAGACAACATGGCCAGTGAATAATGGTTGCTAAGGGGAAAGGCTCAGTGTCAGACTTGTAACTAAGCATTAGCAGGCAATTCTATGCAAATGAGGGGAATGATACTGAATCCCACATTCCCCCTCATGGCTAGCCTGCACCCAACCATGTAGGTGCAGGAAGACCATGGTGCAAGAACTAGCTGACATATTAAAGAGGTGTGTCAGGCATACTGTAAGCTAATCGGAGCCCTGTGGCTTGAGTTTGCTCTTAGCTTAGCAGAGCTAAGCAAGAGGATGTGTCTGAAGCTGCTAAGTACTCTTTACATTCCCTAAGCGGGTGTGCGCACCGTGCACTGTGTTTTAAATGAAAAAAAAAAAAAATAAACCAGAAAATAGCAGCTCCGTGCACATCTGAGCACTGTGTTTGTGTAACACCCCCCCCCCCCTGGATTTAAACAGGAAGGCAATGGGAAGGGAAAACAGCAGTAGGAATGTAATCAAGGAGAACTAGCATAGCTATCAGGTAAAATGTATCAGAATCATCCAATTACACAGGCAGCAGCTCAGCACAGCACACTAATATAAACTATGCAAACACATTTCCCTCTGTTTTTTTCCCACAAACTCTATGCCACAGGTGTACACATTTTACCTAACAAAAGCAACAAAATGATAGGGGCTGCATTAGCTCTCATAAATCAACATGTGGAAGAGGATCAGGGTGGTGAGGATGAGAATGTTGATGACCAACCCACAGTGAGGAGAAGGAGAAGAGTGTACAGACCCAGGGTAACCTACCAGGGGCTACATGAGCTGGAGATAGTGGAGCACTAAAGGGTAGACAGGGACATTATTTATTTATTTATTTTTTATTTTACATTTGTTGACCAGGCTAGTCTAGCTGGATATATGTCCATTTTCAGTAGAGACCCGTGGAGAAATCTCCACAGCAGCTGGATACAACTAATATACACAAGTAACTAAAGACATAAGGGGATACTACTCAACAATTGATTATACATAATAACAAAAAAAACCCTAAGAGGCTTATTTACATTACATAACAAAAGAAACTGCAGTGAGGGAAGGACATATAACTAGGTATATATAGTAAGAGGTACAAGACAAAATAGACACTTTTGACAACAGAGTTTATAGCAGAAAACTTAGTTAATAAGAAAAGGTTAGTTGTGACAAAAAGTGTTTCAGCCAGGATTAGTGCATGGACACAGCCATTGTGAATTAAGGAAGATTTTTAGATGCTTTTTGAACAGAGGAGTAGATGAAAGGGATATAAGATTACTTGGACATTTATTCCAAAGGATTCCAGTGGTGTTAGTAAATAGAGAATCACCTGATTTGTTATTGGATTTTAGGGTTGCGCCTTAGTAGTTTATTGGCTGAGCGTAGGGTACTTAGATTTTTATAGGGGTTGATCAAGTTACAGAGAATGGGGGTATTTGTAGGATGATGCAAGATTTTGTGGGTGATGGTTAGTTGTTGAAAAAGAAGCTGGTTTTGCAGTTCCAACCATTCTAGTTTATGTAGATTTTGACAATAGTGAGTACGAAATGAGGACCCAGTGGCAAATCTGGCAATGTTATTGTAAGAAGTAGCCAGCTTATTTTGATTATTTTTAGATAGAGTTATAAAAATTGGGGAGGCATAGAGAAGCATGGAAATTAGGTGAGTTTGGGCAATAGTAGTCCTGGCTATAGGTGTTAGGAATGGTTTTAGCCTATAGAGGAATCCCAGTTTTCTATTCACTGATTTAATGGTTGAGTTTATGTGTGATTCAAAGTTGAGGTTATGGTCAATTGTTACGCCTTAGAGTTTAGTAGTTGAGTCTGGTACAATTACAGTGTCATTGTTTGATGTACTTGTGAAATAAATAGAGGGAGACTTCTGGGTAGGGGTAAACAGTCGAAGTTTTTTTTGTGGGTTAAGGAGGAGACAGCGTTTGGAGAACCAGTTTTCAACTAAGGTAAATACTTTTTGGGTGTTGGACTGAAGGTCAGCAGAAGAAGCTGTGGCACTGATTAGGGTCGAGTTGTCGGCATATTGAATACAGGTGGTTTGAGGTAGGGATGTTTTCAGGTCATTGACAAAATAGAAAAGAGAAGGGGCTCCATAATAGAGCCTTGTGGGACTCCCTGTGAGATAGGGAGTAGAGTGGATAGGCTGTTGTCCCAGAGGACTGCCTGTTGTCTATTTCTAAGATAGGATTCAAACCATTTGACTGTCTGAGTGTCAACTGAAAGTGAAGTAAGTATATCTATCATTAAGTGATGATTCACCATGTCAAAGGCTTTGGAGAGGTCTAGAAAAAGGGCAGAGGTGAGTAGGTTGTTGTTTTGATTTTTATTAATTAAGTCAAAAAAGGATAGTAGTGCAGTAGTAGTACTATGAAAAGGCCTAAAACCATGCTGGCAGTTGGCTAAAAGATTATTTTGGAGGAGATGATCGAGAAGTTGCCGGTGAATGCATCTCTCCATTATTTTAGCTAAAGGAGAAAGTAGAGCTATGGGATGGAAATTAGAGAGTTCAATTGAGCTTCCTCCCTTATGTAGAGGTATAATATATGAGACCTTCCAAAGAGATGGTATAGTGCATTCTGTGATCGTCCTATTAATTAAGATAGAGATAGAGTATGCAAGTACTCCAGCTGCCATTTGCAGAAATTCAGCTGGAAGTAGGTCAGCTGAGGGGGTACATAGTTTTAGTTTTTGTAGTTGGGTATGGATGAGAGAGGTTGGAACAGGCTGTAGTTGGAGGGGAGGAGGTAAAATGGTTTGTGAAAGTGTGTTGGAGATGCTGGCCGGTGATAAGGTACATGCTAATGAAGGTACATGCTAATGATTGAACTGAGTCCACAAAGAATTTATTAAAGGAATTGGCAATTTGGCAGGGAGAATTTTGAGTCAAATTAGCTGGGGTTGGAGTTTTGGTCTGGCCTGGGTGGAGTAGGCTATTTATACCTGACCAAAATTTTTGAGGGTTTTTATGTTGGGCGTGTTGGAGCTTATGGTAGTTGTTCTTTTTATCTTGGATTATTGATTTTTTTGCAGCATTTACCAACTGTCTAAAGATTTCATGATCAGTTGGGCTTTTAGTATTTCTCCATTTAGACCAAATTCGATTTCTTTGAAGGATTTTTTGTCTTGTCTCCTTAGTGAGCCAAGGTGCAGGTATGCTCTTAGTTCTTTTTTTTTTTTTTTTTTTAAACAAGTTTATTGTTTTTAACATACAAAATAAATATCATAACAATTTTATACAAGTAATTAAAATAGAAATAGTTATAACATTCAATAAAATAACCAAAGTATTTACAAAGACATCCACTACAAATCAAATCAATTGATTAAACTAAAATGCCATGCTATTGAAACTAAGACTTTTTAACAGGTTTTGTAAAGTATCCCATATAATATAATAAGATGTTTTTTCTAGTAGTTCTTGATTTTATTGTCATCAATTCCATATGACACACTTCAGTCATAACATTTTTAAATTCATTAAATGAAGGAGGAGTATCTGAAATCCAATTTCTGGTTATTATTTTTCTAGCCACTGCTAGAATTGACCATAACAAGGGAAGCTTAACTTTTTTAGCACTTTTAGGAACAGGAGTGTTGAATAATATAAGTGATTTAGAAATAATGAAATTATCTGTAAAAAGGGCCTGCAAAAAATCATTGATTAACTTCCAATATTCCTTCAATTTTATACAGTCATAAAACATATGTGCCCAATCAGCATTAATTTCTACATTACATCTTTTACATAGGTTGTCTTTATTATTTATTTTATTCATCATCAAAGGTGTATAGAAGGATCTATGTAAAAATTTCCAAGTAAAAAGTCTCCAAATAACGGAAGAAGTAGTTTTATAAGCAGATTCCAATATATATTGTTTATCTTGTTGTTTTGGTGATTCACCATTAATGGAAGTGAAATAATTCCAATAGGTATCTACACTGTAATAAGTTTCTTCTCTGATAATTTTATGTATGTATGAAAGCTTACCTTTATCAGAAACTTTATGTTGTAAATTTAATATCAAGTAATCAATCAGTATTGGAATAGATTCTTTAACTGTTATAGACATTAAATCAATTTTATTAATAAGATGTTGTCTAAAGGTCTGAACTTCTAACCAACAAGTTTCTCTCAGATCAAATTCTTGTTTTAAGAAGTCTAAATTTTTTACTTTATTATCAGATAGCAACTGAGACCAATACTTTAGATCATTTTCTGTGACTAAAAGAGTTCTTTCAGAAGTGGTTGACAAAAGCATACCTTGTGTATACATTATAGGAAATAGAATAAAATTCCATTCCTTATACTTAGGATGCATGAATATAAAATTACGATAACTGATAATAATGTTTAATGGGTAACTATATATTTTGGTGTAATAGGTGAAGTACAAAATTCTTTTAGTTACCATAACATGGGGTTATTTACAATAATATTTTTATGTGTTAAAGAGATTTTCATGAAGTGAATGCTAATTAGTTCCCAGTAATCTTTCCATCTTGCAACGTATGACTGATCTATTAACAAAGTAATAACTTTTATAATAGAAGAGATAGTATATAAATTAAAGTCTGGAAATGAAATGCCCCCATGAGACCAGCTATTAGTATGTTTCTTTAATGCAATCCTAGGTCTATTAGGTGCCCATAAGAAATTTAACATTAGTGAATTCAATTTCTTAATAATTATTTTTGTAGGTGGGAGTAGTATTGATTGTATTAAGTATAATATCTTAGGGAATATTATCATTTTAATAATTGTAAGTCTCTCTTCCATAGTAAAAAACATATTATTCCAGCTATTGAAAAGATTTTGTACATTAAGAAGACAGGTACTATAATTATTATGTATAATATATTTGATATCTTTAGTTAATATTATACCTAAGTATGTTATCTGACCTGAGTTGGGTATATATTTACTAAAATCACTAATGAGGACATTTTTTCGTGTATATATTGGTAATATTTTGTTTTTTTCTTCATTGAATATTAAACCAGAGATATTTTTAAAATTCATCATTTTATCAAATAAGGACTGCATAGAAGAATTAGATCCTGCTGATGTAATTAGAACATCATCTGCAAAAAGTTGAATTTTAGATATTGTATTTTCATCTATATCAAATCCTTCTATATCAGTACTGTTTCTGATCAAATTAGCCCAAGGCTCCATTATTAAAGTAAATAATAATGGAGAGAGTGGACACCCTTGTTTTGTACCTTTTAAAATGGGTATTTTTGTGAGACATATGTTCCTATCTTAATGTAAGCCAGTGCTCCTTTATATAGATGCTCAATTAGATTTACAAATGCATCTGAGAAGTTTGTGCACTTCAGTAAGATAAACAAGTAGTCCCAACTTACTGAATCAAATGCTGAACTTATATCGAGACTAATAAGTGTTAAATCTTTCTTTCTCCTATTTGCAAAATCAATTAACGTTAAAGTTCTCCTTATATTATCAAAAGTATTTCTATTTACAATAAAGCCTGTCTGGTCTATATCTATAATGCCTGGGATGATTGTCTTTAGTCTATCAGCAAAAATACTCATAAACATTTTATAGTCAACATTAAGTAATGAGATAGGTCTATATGAAGTGCATCTAGTTGGGTCTTTATTGGGTTTTAAAACTGGCGAAATAAATGTGTATTGCCAAGATGGGGGAGCTGTTAACTCATTTAGGCCAAAATAAAAACCTTATGTATTAATGAGTATGTACTTTTGGAAATAATTTTATAGATCTCTGGTATAATACCATCATTACCTGGTGCTTTGTTTGATTTAAGCTTGTTTATTTGTGTAACAACCTCTGTATATGAAATATTTTTATCCAATAGTTTAGTCTGTTGTTTATTAAGATTTTTGATCATGTTTGTAGTTATAAATTTCTTTATTTTATCTTTAGGCTCCATGTTAATGTTATTATGATTAATTTTGTGAAAGTGATTTCTAAATTCATCTAATATTTCTGGTAAACTAGAAACATTCTTCTTTTTCCTTGGAGAGAAAATTTCTTTGATATGATTTTGCTTATTCAACCTTTTTGTTTTATTTTTAAGTCTATGTAAGTATTTGGGACTTATTGAGTAAGACAGAAACTTGTATTTCTCTAATGTTATTTTAACTTTATGAGTTAAAATTTCTTTGTATTTCTCATTTAATTTATTTATTTCTTCAATAACTTTTTTGTCCATAATAGTTTCTTTATTATTATGCTTATATGAGTCTAATTTACTTTGAATATCTAATAATTCCTTGTCCCAAGATTTCCTTTTATTATTATACCATCTGATACTTTGTCCATATAGGTATGATTTTAAAGCATCCCAAACATAAACAATGGAGACTTCAGGTGTATTATTTATGTCTAAAAAATGTTGCACTTCTGAAAGTATATAATCTTTATAGTCTTTTAGTTGAGTTAAGTATGCTGGTATCCTTTTGATCTGAACATTGTAAGTACTTTTTATCATAAACTCAAAGACAATTGAATTATGATCTGATATTGGACACAAAATGATTTTAGAATTAATTAATTATGTTACCATCTGGTTAGAAATAAAGATTCTATCTATTTTTGAATAAGTTTTATATCTGTTAGAAAAAAAAGGGTATGGTAATGATTTTGAATCTATCTGATTATTAATATCATTCAAATGATATAAATTAACAAAATCCTTTAAATGTTTTGCATTAGATGTAATTTTCCTTTTTCCTATAGTAGTAGTATCTTTTTCATGTAGGATACAATTAAAGTCACCTGCTAAAATAATATCTCCTATAGAAAATGATATGATCTTATTGAGATGGTATTTCACTGTATTAATGCCAATTCCTGGTATCCAATATACATTGATTAATGTATATGTCTTTCCATTAATCTGTATTGTAACCATACAAAACATTCCTTTATCATCTTCATAAGACTTAATAGTTTTAGGTATGGGCATACTTTTATTCCATAAAATAGCCACTCCTCTTTTTTTCTGAGTGTGTTCTGAACTAACTAAGACTGTATATTTATTAGTGGCTAATTTATCAATATCCTTTTTCAGGAGATGTGTTTCTTGAAGGAATACTAAGTTGGCTTTATGTAAATTAATGTATCTCATTAAACTTGCCCTTTTACATGGGTTATTCAGTCCATTAATGTTTAAAGAAATTCCTTTTAGAGAAATCATTTGGCTTTTTTTAAACATATAAAACTTATAATCAGAATAACAATTAACAAAATAAGTGATATTATACCTCCTCCTTTAGGTGTACCATTAAATATAGCTGTATTTATTGAAAATCTTATGGGGTTTTGTATAAGCTTCATTTTTGCTTGTGGTGACAATGAGTTTATAAAATGTGTTGTGGATGTCAGAACTATATACAAACAACAATAAACAGATGAAAATAATATTAGGATTAAACATTGCACCCAGCCTGGAGTTAAAAACTCCAACTTTGAGTAGCACATACCACTCAAGTTATCCCCCTATCCTAAGCAGCAGTACCTCAGCTGCCACCTTATCAATTTAATACTGGTTATTATTAACTAAAGTTAACCTCTTTTAATTAGATTATCTAGTAAGACAAAGCTAAACAATTTATAAATCAGCATCATATAAACAAATAGGAACATTTAGAAACAGTTCATACTGCTATGTACATCTATTTAGTATAATACATTTATAATCAAAATAGCATTCTAATAAACTTGATAATGGGAACTGAGAAGAGAGAGAGAAAGAAAAGAAGAGAGAGAGTGAGAGAGAGAGAGAGAGAGAGAAAGAAAAAAAAGGGGGGGCATATCTACATATTAGTTTATTAAAAGTTTGTAAAAATAAGTTCTTATATTCATTTAGAGTCAATAACTTAGGCGATTATGGTTCAGACATTACATATATTAGGATATTCCTATTTTCTGTCATAGAAATGCAGTTAACAGTTTTTAAAAAACTTTAAATTACTTGCACCAAAGCTTTCTTCTCATACTTATTATTGCCATTTAAATAAAATATTTATACTCATAGATATGGTTACAAATCATACTGCATAGCAATGTAAATTCCCAGATATACTTAAATCATTGTGAAGAAAGCCATCTGTATCTTATATATCTGAACTGCTGCTTTAAAATATGTTACATGACAATTTCTTCTAAGATAAAATCATAATGATACTTATGCTTGTCAATTAGATAAGTCAAATGATTTATAACATTATATATGTTTAAATCATAAGTATTTATATACATTAATATGTTGTAGTCATGTAAGCTTTCAAAAACATATGTATATATGTTTTACCTTCTATGCCTTCTAAAATATCTCACTTGCTTATTATGGCATACTGAATCATTTAAAATCATTATAACTTTCATATTTTATAAATTATATCATAAATAAGTAAGTTGTTATAAAAAATAACTCACATTTAAATGTTATAGAGTTCGTTTTTCATCACAAAGTCACATTTACAGTAGTTCTACTTCCTGGTAGAGTGTTCTTCTTGAATCTGCGATGTGTCAGTGTGAAATCAGGGGTCAAAGTTCAAAATGACTGCATTCAGCTTCTCTGTGTGTATTCTGAGTGTTGAAGCTTTTAAAACAACTCGAGGACACTATTCACGAGGTAACCCACATCCCAAATTGTCTCCCTTAACATTCTGGCGGGAATTTTAATAAATGCAAGTGACTGACATTCATTTAGCAATACAAATGAAACTAAACAGTGCAAAACCTTCGCGAAGTATTTTACAAGTCATTACAGTCTCTATGACAGTGAAACTAAGCCTACAGTTATTAACATATAATACAACTATTTTTTTATGCCCCAATTCATTTTCTTATACAAATCTTATTATATACATGTATCAGTATTATCAGAAGCATGTAAATGTACTTATATGGGAGAAAAAGAGAGAGAGAGAAAAGAAAAGAAAGAGAGTAGAAAATAAAGAGAGAGAGAGAGAGAAGAAAGAGTAAGGAAAAAAAAAGGAAGCTATAAAGAGTATCTACAGTGAAATATTACTTGCTGTTTATATTAATAAAGATAAATATGAAACATATTATTTACAACTATTTTAGTTCTAATTATTTGTAATTAAATCATGACATATTATTTGTAATCATGTATAAGCAATAGAATCATGGTATAGCAACAGTGTTTAAACAGCATATATATATTTTTTTTAAAAAACTAATAAGTTATTATTTCACTTTTTCATATTTTTCATCATACTTCTCTCCTTGTCCTCCCCCACCCCTCACTAAATGCATAGTTTAAAGAGAATGCCATTATTTAAAACAAGAAGAGAAAGAAAATGTATCAAATTACTAACCTTGGGTCTCTTTATCACAAAGAGAAACAAGTTGATTGATAGCTTGTTATTTGTTCATCAGAGATTTTGACTATTTATGAAACAAAACAGTTCTTTGCACACAGAAAATAACTTTGAATAAATCTTTTAGAATATTTGTGGCTTTCTGGAGATGCAGTAACTGTATTTGAAGAGATTAAGAGTGAAGGAGAAAGAGAAAAAAAACATAGAACATGTCATTTGTTTTTTTAGTCTTTTTTGCTTCTCTGAAGTCTTCCAAGAAGTTTCTGTTGCCATCCTCTTTAACGAAGGACTAGCCCATTCCATATCTTCTATTTTATCCAATATCTTATTTTTTTAATATACAGCAAAGCAGAGTCCAAGTCTTCAAAAATTCTAGGGCCATCAGGTAAAAAGATTTTTAGTTTGGCAGGAAACAAAAGGTAGGTTTTGAACTGTGCTTTCTTAAGCTCTCTTATTAATGGCAGAAAAACTTTTCTTTTAGTTATTACCAAGGAAGAATAATCATTGTCAAAGCGCACAGTTGCCTCATTAATTTTAACAGGTGCTTTAGCCCATGCAGATTTTAGTACCATCTCCTTGTCATAAGATGATAGAAATCTTACTATACCTGATCTAGGATACTTTTTGTTAGAGTTAAAATTAGATAAGGATATATGGGCTCTTTCAATACCAAAAGAAAATGCTTCTGACAAGTCTAAAGTTTTAGGAAGCCAAGTATTTAAAAAAGAAGTAATATTGTTACCTTCTATATTTTCTGGCAGTCCAAAAATCCTAATATTATTGCGCCTAGATTTATTTTCCAGGTCATCAAGTTTGGTTTGTAGATGTGTGTTCTGCTTCAGCAAAAACTCAATGTTAATTTCTTCTTCCTGGATTCTATTCTCCATATCATTAACAGTCTCTTCTATGCCTGTAATCTGAGCCTTCAGTTGTTGCAAGTCTTGATGTAACAAATCTATTTGTTTTGTAGTTTTTTCTATGAAGTTATCAATTTTAGTATCCAGTTTGTCCATTTTGGTAGTAAGTTGCTGAATAGTAGATATCAGAGACTGAAGCTCTTTCTTGATGCTGGAATCCTGAGAATTTGTCTTACTGGAACTCATTTCAAACAGAGGTGATGACAGAGAAATTTCCAAGATGTTTTCTGACAGGAAAATTATTGAAATTTTCTTTCTTTTTTAGATATTATTCAAGAAACTGATATTCCAAACGTATTTAGAAAGAAAATTATTTCATAAATTGATTTTTAAAGTAATTATTTCATGTCAGTGCAGTTAAGTTGGTGGAGCTGAAGAAATCTGCTGCTATCCTGTGTTCATCCTTGGCCATGCCCCCTGTATGCTCTTAATTCTGACTGTCCAAGAGGGGGCATGTTCTAGGATTTGTAGAAATTTATTATTAAAGTAAGAGACTGCTTTGTCAAGCGGTAGGTATTTAAGGGGTGACCAATTGCAAGCTTTAAGTTCGGCTTGAAAGCTAGCTTGGTTGAGGTGTTTTTTTATGGATAGTTCTATAGATTGTGTGGTTAAGGTTTTTTGTCTGGTAATGAAGATAAGAGAATGGTCGCTAATATCATCAGGAAGAATACCTGATTTATAGGAAAGGGGATTACTGTTAACTAGTATCCAGTCTAAGGTGGTTTGCTTGTTGCTAGGTTTATGGGTTCTGGTAGGGGAGGTAATGGTTTAATTGAAGCCATATAAGTTTATATGAGTGTTAGGCTGGGAAGAGTTACAACATTTCCAGTCAATGTTAAAGTCACCGAGGAGTATGGTTTCTTGTGGAAAGGATGTGGAGAGCCAATTAAGGACAGTTTCAAGAGTGTTAATGTTGTTGACTGGAGGGATATAGGAGCAGATTATATATAATGATTTATTAGCATTTATCTGTAGTTTAGAGATTAGGATTTCAATGCTATTGGGTGAGGGAGGTTGGGTATTTAGTGGTGTAACATGTAAATGAGATTTATATAATATTGCTACACCACCACCCTTTTTATTTAGGTGATCTGATCTCAGGATGTTATAACTTGGTGGGATTATATCATTATCCTTAGTAAATGGTTTGAACCATGTTTCTGTAAGACATAGGATGTCAAAGGAATGTACATGTAGAAGGGCATGAAGTTGGTTTATTTTATTATTTAGGCTAGAAATATTAAGGTGGCCTATGAGGAGAGAATTGTCAGAGATATTGGGGATGCATGAAGTGATGGGATGGTCATAATGAGGATCTGACATTGTGTTATTTGGGCCTGGGTTAGGATGTATATCTCCATGCGGTAATAGGAGCTGTAAAGGGCTATGAAGGTGTTTCCAGATTTATAAAGGAGAAGGATTTGTTTTCTAGTGTGTGGATACATAATATGAGTTAATCTGTGGAATTTAGGAAGGAGATAGGATGATGAGGATGTTATGTTAAAGTGTGTTTCTATGGCTAGAGGAGAGATTAAAATTGTGTGTTTTAAGGGGGGCTGAAAATTAGAGAGGCTATGATGCTCATAGCAAGTAAGGTAATGTGATAAAAATAGGGGGGTAATAATAGTGAGAAAGAGAAGGCCATTATTGAGGGTAGGCCTGTGTATAGTAGGCATGGCTGGGAGGAATAGGAGATAGATGTCAGGAGATATGAGACAGAGGTAAGTGCAAGGTTAAAGGGTAGTGTTGTTAAATGGAAAAAACAGGTGAATAGGATATGTAACTTAATGAGATAGTGAAAGGGTGGAGTAGTTAGAGAGAAAAATGCAGTAGATGAAGGTAGCAGGGGACAGGATGGGTACGTTAATGAGGAAGTGAGAGGTAATTGGTTAATAGAAGACAGGGGTGTGGTCTGAGTAGTATAAGGTTAAGTGTACTGGGGGTGTGTGGGAATTGGGGGTAGGGTAGGGGAGCGAAGTGAGCCCGTAGGGTGAACGGAGCGGGTTAGAGCAAGTGAGAAATAGCTCACAGAAACAATCAGTGAAATAGCAGAATACAGCTAAGTTCTTGGAAGTAAGAGGTAAGAGGAGAGTGCTAGTATATTTCTAAAATAGCTAGGGCTAAGGACTATAGCAGAGACAAAGAGGAAAGGAGAAGGGACTAGACAAAGCAAGATAAATGGCAGGACAGAAGAGTATAACAGAGTAGTTTAGTGTTGAACTAAAATAAATAAAGGTAAGGATTAATTAGAAGCTAATAGGAGCCTTGGGAAGGGAGCCCCATAGTCGACAAAGTTTAAAATTACATTTAAATTATGTGGGAGGATGAAGAAGAAAGAGGACAGGGTTAGACAACACAAAAATAAGGAGAGATAAATACCCTAAGGGGGAGATGGGGAGGTAGGGTGCTGGGTACCTGGTTCAGGTAGGAGATTTAATACAAAGTACTACACTGTAGCAAAAGACTAGGTTTTAGTTACAATACAACTTCTCAGTTAAGTAGAGAGGTCAAACATACTTTCTCTGATTCTTTGGCTGGAGGGAGATTTGAAAAATAGGACAACAGCTTCCTTTAGCTTGTAGTTTGATAGTTGAATTTATGTTGGGGCTTCTTGCAGGGTAGGCAGGTAGGATACACAGGTCTTACAGCAGGAATGAGTTTATAAGCTAGGTAGGTTAAGGAGAGGAAAAAGAAGGCAGTAGATTAAAAAATGTGCAGTAAAAAAGTCTAACATATGACATTGAACAAAAATTAAGGTTGAAAGACTGAATATGCAATAATAAACAACAACATCTTACACATGCTTCCATATGCAGAGAGCCACCACATACACCAAGAATGATACTATGTATCAACTGTTCTCTTGGATGACTTCAATAGACAGCATTAATTTCAAATCATGTAGGGTAGAATTACAAAAAATAGTCTATTAGCAAGCATAGGTATACATTAGACTGGAAAGAATAAGACAGTATCTATCAACTGATATTGCAAAAGAATAAGGCATTAACAATCAAACAAAAAGCTTCAATTAGCTAACACTAGTATACATTAGTCTACAAAATACTAAAACAGTATCAAATCAGAACGTATTCAAAGGTTCAGGAGTAGAAAAAAAAGTTATAGTCCTCATAGACCTAATGTTGTTAAGAAAAGGTAAGTTAAGGAGCTATTCTACAGCATAGGTAAACCTTAGCCTTTGTGTATATACATGAATTAGATTCAGCTAGCTTGAAACAGGGTGTACTTAAGTACATAAATTTACAGCCACTTACCAACAAAAAGCAGTCGGTGGTAGGCCACTAAGTGTAAATAAAAGGGGAAAATAGTTGGTTGGGGCTTATCTATGTGAGAAGGATTCCATCCTCGTTTAAGCCAAAGAGCTGTTAGGCCAAGAGGAAACAAGAAAGAAGGCACAGCCTCTTATAAGCAGGGTTGAGTTATGCTGCTTCCTCTTAATAAAAGAATAAACATAGTTATAAACAATATACATAAATATAAGCTCAATATATAGAATTAGCCTGCATTTAGCTGAAATTTCATCTCGTCATTTAAAGTGTATTTCAGCTATAAAATTGCCTTTATATAGTGTATCCATGCTACGATAGCCCACTCCGCACTTAGAATTGCTAGTTTTCAATAGCAGCTACTACCAATAGGGTTATCACTAGCAGAAACTACCGATAAAGGTAGCCAAATTCACAAACATGCACTAACGCTGATGAACAGCTATTTTACAGTCAAAGTAAACATTCAATAGCAAATTATTGAGCTGTGCCAGCCACGCCTCACACACAGAACTAACAGAGGGGAACCCATCCCATTGGATACTAAGGCATGTGTAGGCCTAAGAATACTAGCCACAGATACCTTCCAAAGGCCAACTGGGGATATCATGGGGATCTCACAGGCATCAGTATCCAGGGTACTCCACCAGTTCCTGGATGCCATGTCAGCACATGCCGGTGAACACGTATATTTCCACAACAGCCGTGAGGCATTGTCCAGCAATATGCATCTCTTCCACCAAATAGCAGAATACCATGAGGTAGTGGGTGCTATAGACTGCATGCACATACACATCAAAGCACCACCCGGTGAGCAGGGTAGGGTCTGCATCAACCACAAGGGCTTCCCCTCCATCAACTGCCAGGTCATGTGCAATGCCCAGAGCATTATAATGAATGTGTGTGCTGACTGCCCTGGAAACTATCGCGACTCCCACATCTGGCATATGATGCAGTTGTACCCGAGATTTGCCAATGGTGACATCCTTTATGGCCACCTAGTGGGGAATGCTGGTTACACACTGGAGCCGTAGCTGATGACACCCATCAGAAATGCACACACACCCAAATAAGAAATCCATATTGAGGCACATGCACAGACCAGAATCATAATAGAGCATGTGTCTGGGATGCTCAAGTCATGGTTCCAGTGTCTGGACATATCTGGTGGAGCCTTGCAGTACTCACCAGCTACATGTACCCAAATTGGCATTGTATGTGTCATGCTACACAATATGATCCTGTGGAAACAGCAGCAGCAGGAACAGCATGGGGCAGGGCCACATAGCCCCCCCCCCACACCATTGCCAAGGTCTGCACAGGCACAGAGTGACTCAGAGGTGGAACAACCTGAGCCTACCCCAGTAGGCAGAAGGAGGCGTGCCCAGTATGCCCAGGCCTTGGCAAAGAGGCAACGCATAACACATACACTGACACGGTAGGAACACAGGGAATTATACCTCTCTCTGACTCGCATATACAGTAAAAGGGATGCCAAACATGACACTACCTATGCTTAACCATGTATAGGGAGTGTACTATTCACATCCAACATAGTCAGCCCTCCAGCACCATCCTTAATACTGGCACAGCCACAAGGTAAGTCACTCTCCCTATCAATTGTTGAATGGAGTAGTATGCTTTGCTACTTGTATCTGTGGTATGGATGTGAGCATGCAAGGGAATCAGGTGGCTGAATGGAATGCCAGCAGATAGCAGACACCCACAGTGGCAGCATGAAATCTGTAACAATTACTGGTATCACCACAGTAGCCATTACTAGGCAAGGTGACAAAATCCACTGCAGGAAATGTGGTGGGCCAAATGTGTGTCCATAGGACACACACATGCCAGTCAGGGAGGCTCACATACTCAACAACAGTCTCATCCAGCATTGCAGGCATAGACAAATGCAAAGAAAGGCTGTGCTAAGACCTCTGATTAAAGGCTATGGAGAACAGCCCCTCCCAGACCTACACAGACAGACTACAACAGGTCAGGCAATGGGATGTTAGTTCTGAAGGGTAAGAAGTCTTAAACTGAAATGTAGGTCAGTGAAAACTAAGAACAGTAGTACACTGATATGCCTCTAGTCTGCATGATAGATCAGAATACAGAATGAAATGGAGTACCTGAAATACCAGTACAGTCATAGCAAATGTGTACAGTTGTCAGGTGTGCCCCCCCCCCACAATCCTATGTTGAAATGTAGTAACATGTATGTGTAGGTATAATAACAGTGAAGCACAAGTTTGTCCTGGTGGCCATTGGCCAGTACTGCCGATGACAGGGCCAAGTTCTCACAACTGCAGTGCCAAACACAATGCATCCCAGCAAAACACATTCCAGCAGTAAGCCATAGCAATTGTTTGGATGTAATATCTGTCACCATCTGAAAGATGGACATGGCATGATTGTGGGCCCAGACATACATACAGTAAACAGGTGGAGGTACCCCAGACAGACAGTGCATAATATGTTACTGTCAAATGGACACACCTTTGGAATTGTGCATACAGGTTAGTAGCACATTAGTTGGGTTTGTAGTATGGAATACCTATGTCGTCTGGCCAAACACTGGCAGACCACAAAGGTCAGATGTATGAAGTACTGAAAAACTGCTTATGTCCCTGCATAAGACAGCATAAGTGGAATGCCCCATGTATATCTGTGAGTCACATGCAAGTAGCATCCATAGCATACAAGCACCCAGCTCACCCCACTATCACCCACAGGTACCTCACAAGTCTTTCCCTGCTGTCTGGAATGAGTACAATATGACCCCCACCTCTGTATGGAATTAGCCACAGAATGCAGTATGCTGAAGAGGTGTCCCATGCAGGAGTGCCCCTAGCTGTAAGCACCACCCTACCAGCATCCACACCTCTAGATCAATAATGACAGAAAGTATTGACATTCACACCTTGCACACCCACCCTGTCACCCCAGGAGAATATAGTGGCTTTCAGTCTGGGACTATAGGAGTGACACAATGCAACGGCCTGCTACAGATGGCCTGCATCACTACCAAATGCTCTACACTCCTCTGCCAAAGGAATGTGTCTCACCCGTACTGCCAATGTATGTTATGTCACGGACTCCCAAATAACAACATAACACAGTCCACAGAACCCAAATGCAAGGCCATGTCAACAAATACCAGTAACATGTCCACCATGTCCTACTGCATGAACTGCGAACCAACACCAAATTACTACTGGGATGAAGTGATAATTAAAGGGAACTTATCAGATAATGTTTGCATAATGTTTGGAAGAGGAAAGAATAATAGAGGGGGGCTAGGAACATGGACAGCATGGAGCGTGTGAAGTCTGAAACTCAGCAGTGTACACATACTATCCCTGCCTGCAAACACAGGAATGGGTGGCTACAAACCTGCATGTAAACCACAATGTGAAGGAGTAATGTCAAGAAATATGACCCCTGCCTCTGGGTAACCTATGTGAATCTGTACAGCTGTGAGGTATGGCCATGGAAGGATATGGCCATACTGTCACATTGATGGATGTACAAGCATGGGATCCTTAGCCACCACTGTATCAAGGTGCTGAACCATTTACACAGACCCATCAGCAAGTGTCTGCAGCTTCCCCTCCAGAAAGGCATGATTGTGCAAGAATATGTAGGCTGCAGACCACAATACTGAACATGGCTGCATTCATCATGTGTTCTCCAGGATATTACTGTAAGCAACTGTGTATACCTGACAGTAGTTGATGACATAATGACATAAAACATAACAGTGTAAGACAGTACATATGTCTGAATATCTCTGCTAACACCAAAACCATGTAGCAGAAGCAGCACAGACACCATTACCTACAGTAACCCACTATCCTTTGCCCATTTTGACCCCATATTGTCAACCGAGCTACAGATATCCCACAGAAACAGGTTGCTAGCTCTAGGTGTAGAACACAAAATTCTGCACTGGAGTACAACCTACCTGGAATGGATTCACACATTCAGTACAGAAGGTCATACAGGGCATGCTCCCACACTTACATAAATGAAGCCCATGCCTGGCAACAACAGTGGACTATACATATCTGACAGTCACAGATGTTTGTGCACACACTCCACACTGCACACCAGTCATGCTTTGCACACACATTAGATAGGAATACACACATATATCCAAGGACAACACACTATAATAGGTCAAATTTACACATACATCTATGTTGAAGAGAGTGACAGACAGTGACAAAGAGCCTCCCATCATGAGGCCTGTCCCACCCAGCACACATCCAATTGGCTAAAGCCACATGATGTGCAAATGTCAATCACTGTAGACATTTGCCCCTGGTATCCCTCAGCACTATAGTGTCTGTGGTTCTTGTGATAACTGCGTAACATGACTGCACAAATCAGTATTCATCTAGCAGTTGTATACACATACCTGTGAAATATAAACCTGTGTGTGCCTGAGTGTTGTGTGTCTGCTTCCAGATGAATTGTTTATGGCCCATGCACACACTGCACTCCCCATTGCCCTACAATGGCAAGCCTGCTGATGTCATTCACCTTGAAATAAACCCTTGGTGAAGGACTAGCCCTGTAAGCTCTGTGGCATGTGTTATAACTGTGTAATACTATAGTGTGATGTACTAGTTATGTAGGCGTTCTATTCCCAGACATAGCATCTGTAAATCTTTGTGTGTGTGTTTTGTTGTCTGTGTAGGGATCAATGCTTTTGAGGCCATTCACAGTCACTACAGCTTCCATTGCCCTACTTTGTCAAGCCTGCTGATTCTAATCCCAGACATGGCAACGGTGAGACTTGGTGTGTGTGTGTGTGTGTGTGTGTGTGTGTGTGTGTGTGTGTGTGTGTGTGTGTGTGTGTGTGTTTGTCATTAGTATCCTGTGTGGAGGTAGCTGTGAGTGTGTAATAACAGGACTCATTGTGGAGTGGGTTTTGCAAATTTCTTACATGATGGGCCTATTATATGTCACAATGCCCACCTTACATGGATAACAGATGTCAAACAGTAGAGAGGCTGGGGTAAACAATCCATGCCCCTACATGTGACATCATGGCTTGAGGTACAATATAGGCAACCCTTGTATTACCCAGAGAACACTCTCCACCCATGTATCATACACAAACACACTTGGCTAGGCAACAACCACTATGTTGGTAGTTCCCTGCATATTGCCCACAGATAGTAACTATGGTGTGATTGCAGTGGACTACAGAGGACATGGCACCCTGTCCCATCCCTACAATAGGCAAATCATTGCATACAGTGTTCCTTTGCTATGTTCCCCACTGAATGCCTGCAACAACTGTAGAGTCAGCAAATGTAACCCACAAAAGATATACCATGCCTTATACACATGCCCTGTATGGACACATGCCACTGACACCAGTGAATACCTATATCATGCTGTCACTGTAGGCGCAGGGTCAACCTGGTTTCCATTGCCAGTTCTAACCACATGAGGTCAGGAATGGCGCATCTGATGATAATAATCTGTCTACACAACATGCCCCAGACACCCCAGTTACACTTCCACATGTCACAGAACATGCATATGGGATGTATGCACATTCCAGACACTGTCCATGTTATGGAATATAGAACACATACATGGCAATCATTGCACAGCACTGGCCACCCACAACAGTAACCCAAATGAGTGTATAGTGAATACAATACCCACCTGTGTGGGCTAATCCAGACACTACACCCCTGAGCCACATTTCAGACCATTGTCATGTGGCCTGATGCCAAGGTATACCCTTAACCTAGCCTTGTACAGCCTTCTGGGACAGTCAACCAGTACACACCTGTGAAGCAATGCAACCATGTATGTCAGTACTGGCAAACCTGTGCGTGTGTGTGTGTGTGTGTGTGTGTGTGTGTGTGTGTGTGTGTGTGTGTGTGTGTGTGTGTGTGCGTGTGTGTGCGTGCGTGTGCATGCGTGTGTGTGCATGTGTGTGCGTGTGTGTGTGTGAGTGTGTGTGTGTGTGTGTGTGTGTGTGTGTGTGTGTGTGTGTGTGTGTGTGTGTGGAGTATAATGATTTGGATGCCATTCACACTCACTAAACCTCCCATTGGCCTACTGAAGCATGCCTTTTGATGTCAGACACCTTGTCATACCCTCTGTCCATATATCAGCCTGATAACCTCTGTGGTGCATGTGATACCTGCATATTACTGCAGTGTGGCAAACTAGTTAGTTAGGAAGTCTAATCCTGACCCTGCCAACTGTGATAATGTGTGTGAGTCCCTGAGAGAGTGTGGCTGTGTAGTCCTTGACACCTGTTCTTGTCGACAGGCACATGTACTACACCTACTTTATCCCTCTTTTATCACTGATGTCACTCACCATCAAATATACCTTTGGACAGCTCCTCAATATGTAAGCTCTATGGTGCATGCAATAACTGCATAGACATGAAATAACAATACATAGTCAGGCAGGGGTTTGAAACCCTGTACTGGTAAGTGAGTGGCACAAACATGCTTCACTTTTACTTTCCTACCCCCTCCCTGTCTTACTTTGTCTCTGTCTGTCTCTCTCACTCCCTCTCTGGTGGATGTGGAGAAGTACACCTGCTTTGCTTAGGCAGCAGCTTCTGTTTTGTAAGTGATGCTCATGATCAGCTGATAGCCTGTGCATGAATTGCAGTCCCCCACTAGCTGACTGCATGTGGAACAGCTGTAGTAACATTCCCATAACCAATTGCATGGAAGCACGCTCCTTTAACTAGGAACATCATGTGGGTGTTGGCCTTTTTCATTCACTGTGAGCAGGACTTCATGTCAGTGTTTGGCAAACAGCATCACAGATGGTAGTGGGATATACCTCTAACAACATACACTGTGGAGACAGGCAAACAAACAGGAGGGAGATATGCCAGACATGACTACATAATGTAGGTTTTGCTCTTCTACATTTGGGGTAATGTTGGTTTAACAGGGTTTGTGTGGATATGGCTGGTCTACATGATTTAATACCTGTCATGACAGTGTTATGTGTTTGAGGAAACTCCCACCTGTAGGGTTAAGTGCAGACTGGCCAGTGTTTGGAGTCTTGTGTCTTGTGTTACTCACAGATTACCTATCTTAGAACTGCAGAAGCATAGTCTGAGGATTGCAGTCAGTACATGGTGATAGCCATGAGAGTTACTGACTTCATATTCCTCATAGGATATATGTCACAACAAGCCCTGTTAGAACAGAAAATGTATGAGGTTATCACAGCAACATGTCAATACTGGCCCTGTGTTTGTGCCTCCAGCCACAACTCTGTCAACCTTTCTACATATGTCATGCAGTAAGCGGTGTGTATCTTCTGTACACCATTATTTATTGACATCATACCTGATAACAAGCCAGTGAGATATCAGACTGCTAGACATGTTATGTATAGTAGGAGTTATATTTGAGGACATAACCTGGGCATTCTGTTGTAGTGTGTACAGTAGTGAGGTCTGTGTACTTATGGTGATTGTCGACAGTGTGTTCATTGTGAATATGTACCTTGGCCTGTGTACAGACTGTGATAGGTGTCATTGTTCTTGGTCCTGTTCTATCTGATGTTACATGCTGCTCCAGTGTATCATACCCTATTGGCTTACATGTTTGTAGGGCCAAACACATACATGTCCCTACCAAAGACAGGCATCGGACCACACTGTGTAGTTGCCCAGTATATGTAGGGTTAGTGTGTGAGTGGCACATATGAGGATGGTGTTGATCAGACAGTCTAACATATACTGTAATATTAAGCTCACTTACCATATGTGGCTGTGGCTGTGTTCACATTAGTTGTGGGTATGCACTTTCACACATATACAGATTATATATATATATATATATATATATATATATATATATATATATACAGTTATAGATATCTACATATATATAATATATATATATATATATATATATATATATATATATATATATATATATACATATACACATATATGATGTGTGTGTATATATATATATATATATATATATATATATATATATATATATATATATTTATATCTATATATATATATATATATATATATATATACAAATATAAATATATACCAAACAATTCACTCAAACACAAAACAATATTTAGTAGAATAAAACGGCGCACAGTTGGAATCCAAAATTGACTTTTATTTAGAGCTTTCATCAGCGATAAGCTATTGACTTCTTCAGAATATGAAAACCATTACATTTCATCTTTTTATATACTCATTGAGTCATGTGACTAAACCACTTTTTTAATTCATTAGTCAAATCTCATTCAAAATTGAGAATCAATTATAAAATCAATTAAAAGACAGCAAGGAGGGCTAAAATGGGACATATAATCAGAAAATAGCTATAAAATCTATTAACTATAAAAAAAATAACTAATATTGCACTACCCATGACCTACCAATTCATTAATCATTTCTTAGAGATGATATTCATATTTTAACTTAAGATAAATTGATATGGAAACTACTTCATTGAGCCCAGGGGGTTGGGTCACATTACATTTGAGTTGCCACATCAATTCACGAAATTCTAAAAATAATTCATACATATATATATATATATATATATATATATATATATATACAGAGAGATCTATATATTGCCATATATATGATGTAATATACAGATGTATATAAATACACATAAATTAATATATATGTGTATGTACATGTACACATATATCTACATATGTATATATATATATATATATATATATATATATATATATATATATATATATATATATCCAATCATTGTCATGTGTAAACATTACTGCTGTGTATACCTTCCCAGGTGTATCACACCATATTTATCTAATATGTGTATATTTAGATATAACAGAATATGTGATGCAACAGTAATATCACTAACAAGTACTGCACAATTGTAGAAGTTACAGCAATTGTGCAATACTATTCAATATGTGTAATGACAGATATATTGGAAAAACAACAATTGTCTTCACAGCTGTCATGGTGTAGTGGTAAACTGCTCTGACTATAGTGTACAGGGTCCTGGGTTGAAGACCTGCTGGGGCTGTTTATTTTGTTGCTGGACAGAACAAGGGCTGTTGGATACAGTGTGATTAAGACACTTTTAAGCAGTTGTAAGCAGATTTGAGTGGGTCTGTGTGAAGGTAAGCACTGCTAACTTTTGGCTACAGTTTCTTCTACTCAGCTTCTAAATTGCTTAACCTGTGTAGGCATTGTTTACCCCTGTGCAAACAGGATTAAACCTGCTTACTGCTCCTTAAAAGTGCTTATTCCCACTTACCCTCTACGCTAATTTCTTCAAAAGAAAATGGGTTGATAGGAAAGTGGTAAAAAAGGGGCATAAAGAGGGAAAAATAGCTAGGGATGTGCAGGATGGGTGTAGGGAATGTCCATTGCTGCCCATTTCTTCTACAGCAACAGCTGTGCATATACACTGATTTGGAGATATATTTGGACACTCATACCCCTGTGAGAGGGGAGGGGTGTGGACAACAATAATATGTTGCAAAGCCAATTAGACCAGATTACATGTGTCCAGTGGGCATGTGTGCAAAATTGACAGCTATGTATGGGGCAGATTTTTTTGGGGGAACAGGTTGCCCTTTTTATTTTTTTTTAAGGTGAGAGTGGGATGTTGGGGAGGGTTATTAGGTATATTTGGGGAGGTAGGTTAGGTAGGATAACAGACAAGACAGACAAAACAGCATACAGGGGTGGTGTATGACACATGTGGGGGCAAACACCTTGGATGGGGACGGGTGTTTGGAAGTCGGAAGCCCATGAGCCCCCTAGTGGACGTGGGACTGAGGTCCACACCCATGGGAAGTCACCACTGCACCTTCATGGCCCTGAAGGTGGCTGTGCTGGGGACTGAGTAGGAGGGGCAGGCTGACCCTCTAGATGCACCATGCAGCCCTCAAGCTGGTGTAGCAGATCTCCAAACTCTCTGTGGAGCTTGCTACGCACCAGACCCCGGACATGACGATGGATGACAGTATCCTGTCCACGCCTGCTCCCGGGGTGGGAAGCCCCATCCCCTGAGGCAATTCCACCCAAAGGTGGTGCAGAACCAGCGGACGAGGAGGTCCAGGGGTGGGCCCCAGATGTGCTGGTGCCTGGTGCCATGGTGAAATGAGGTGGGAGAGGTGGGTCCTCTGGGACCAGCCTTCTCAAACATGCTATGGTGTTTCAATTTTAAAACATTTGTAGGTTAGTAATAGTCAACACATTCCCAAATCACTAGATATGGAACAGTTACATAGCAAACAGAACACATGCATATATGGAACCACAGTGGCCATTAGAACAGTATGCAGGTACATTGATGGCAGCATGCCACCAATGTGGAAGTATTTCAACATGGCACATGCATAGAAACAAATTTCAATATTTATCAAACAATAGGACATATGTCCCAACAGTAGATTTAGTTGTACACATACCGATTGAGTTGTGTATTTAGTTTATTGTTGCAGATATGGTGGGGGTGGAGAGAAAGATGTCAATTGACAACTTGTATATCCCTGTAGTTTTCATTACTTTCTTAGCCAGTGCTGTGATCTGTACCTTACAGGTATTATTACAGTACCCTATAGCCTTAGTTTGGACAGTGGTATGGATGTAGACAACTATATACAAGAGCTGTGTTTTACCTGCAGTATACACCTCTTACCTGGTATACCTGTGGAGGTATGGTTTGTTAACACTACTTGACTGTTTCTATGCATATTCCAGGATTCCAGGTTGATGTTATGCACATACCTCTCCATCTCTTATTGCACACACTCTGGGCATGCCTTGACAACATGCAGGTGAAACTTGAACATATTTTGACTATTGCCCTCATAAAACTTTGGTGAGTTGTACAATGACAAGTTTATTTTCACAGACATTTTACAAATATTTACAGGCCTGACAGTCATTTATATGTCATTAAATGCTGCCTAAATATCAGAGATTAGCACGCTGATATGCCAGGGGGACAGGGTAACAGCCAGCAGATATGGGCCAATTATCTGGACATTCCGGACAGATCTGTACAGTCGAGGACAGATCTGTACAGTCGAGGGGTATGATTCTACACACAGCTTACTACCACTCCAGGATTCAAACCATGGCTGTGTGTGCTAAAAATAAAACAGTGTACATCACAGCTGAGTGCACTATATAGATATTGCTGTGTATCTTTTCTCTGAATTCTGTCTATAAGTCTCCCGTGGTTTTACAATCTGTCCTTGTAATTACAACACTCTTATACAGGGTTTCCTAGATAGTTTTATTATGTAGCACTGTGTGGATGACAATGATGAGTAATACCTTATTAGTCAGAGATACTGCAACACTAACACTGCCATACAATACCAGACTAAACAGTACCAGTCCAGGATTTCAATCTTTTATTTCTAGGCACAGTTTTCATATCTGACAGACCTGTGGGGGGGGGGGGATGTTTGTTAACACTACCTAAATGTTGCCACACATATTACCAGATTCCACATTAGTATTATGCACATACGCCTCACTCTGTTACTGCAACACTCTGGTCATAGCTTCACAACATGGGGGTGGAGTTGCTAGAGTGACAGGTTTGTTCTTATAGATATATTTCTGATGGTTATGATGTCTGACAATCAGTTGTATGTCATTATTTGCTGCCTAAACTTCTGGGATCATCTCACTGATTTGCCAGGGGACAGGGTGACAGGCAGGGGACTTACACCAATTATCTGGACTTTCTGACAATATCTGTACAGTTGTGGGGTATGATTCTGCATACAGCTTACTACTACTCCCAGGATTTGAACCATGGCTGTGTGTGCTAAAAATACAACACTTCACGTCTCAGTTGAGTATGCTATTTGGATTATGTTGTCTATCTTTTTTCTGTTTTCTGTCTAAGTCTCCCTCAGTTGTACAATATGACCTTGTGATTACAACAGTCGTATACAGACATTCCTACACATTTTATTTATGTAGCACAGTGTGGGTAACAGTGATTAATGCAACAGTACTATTAAGTGAATGCAACACTACATTACCATATGATACCAGAGTAAACACAAGCAGTCCAGGAGTTAGACGTTTATTGCCAAGCTGTTAACCTTTTATTTACATACAACCTATATTAGACTCTTCCTGCCATATTGTCTGGTTTATTCAGTACATGCCATGCACAATACCGGTTTTATATTGGCAATTAACTTTCTACTAATTTTAGATTTATTTCTTATGACAGTACATGCAAGATTATTACTAACCTGCCTCATGACACAACCTCTGCAGTCTACAGGCATGGGCTTCCCGATTCACAGCCCACTTGTCTGCCACTGTCAAAGACATAAGAGGAATATTTAGCCATACCTATCCATAATATACATGAGCTGGCAATTATTAAACAGGTAGTAGACTGATACACACAGCTGGGACATCACGTGTCTGCCTAACCTCTTGGATCCACTGATGCAAGAGCTCCCTCTTTCTCCGTTTCAAGTCAGTATAGTGATGCCTGACCTGCTCACCAGTTTTAGGGATGCCAGTGGCACTGGTAAGGTCATAGGCGAAACGGTCCCAGGCTTCCGCTTTATATTGGGAACCCTGGTACTGGCACTGCAGCAGTCTCTGATCATGGTCTTTAACAAGGAGTCCTGCCATGATTTTGGACTTCTGGATGCCCCAGCACTGTGCCCGGAAGTGCAATCCTTCACAGACACTAGCCATAGTGCCTACAGGAGGAAGCTGCAACCAGTTATGAGATGTATTCCCACCTGTGGGGTTTAAATAGGGCAGATTTTCCACACTTTGTCATAACTGGATGGTTTTGAAAATGCTAAGCTATGGGCAAACCTGCTTACCTAAGGTTGGCATTGCTTAAAGGGGTATACCAATGGGCAAACTGATTTAGCTGGCCTACACATTGCTTACACCTAGTAAGCAGGGGTGTGCAATGCTTAGTGTTGCTTAATTTTAAATTTGCACACTATTTGCTGTTTGGCATTGGTTTATCATTCATTACATGTTATATATGTGTTTAGTATCCATGATTCATGTGTACATACATTGTATGGGTCCTTGTGTTTATTGGGGGATTTCAACACTTTATTATAATGGCACCTCACATCTGGACTTAATGCAGTACTCCAGTTCACATATTTATGTTATGTAGTAGGTTATACAACATAAAACTGTATATAGATTCCTTTCACATGTAAATTTTGATTTTCCTACAGTGAGGATCTGTTTGGAGATATCTCAATCTTATGTACTGCTGTGATGGCTTACTAGTTAACTACTGTGATTATAGTGTACAGGGTCCTGGATTCAAGTCCTGCAAGGGCTGTTTATTTTGTTGCTGGGCAGAACAGCGGTTGTTGGATACAGAGTGATTAAAGCAATTTTAAGCAACTGTAAATGGGTTTGCATGGGTTTGCATGACAGTAAATAATGCTAACTTCTGGTTAAATAGGCTTACAGAGAGTTAGCTTCAAAATTGCTTAACCTGTGTGCGCATTGCTTTCCCTCATGCAAACAGGCGTAAACCCGCTTACTACTGCTTAAAGTGCTTACTTCCACTTACCCCCGCACTAATTTAGACAGAGATGTAACATGGCTCCTGGGAAGGTGGTGGATTTGGACACTCTATGGATTTATCATTCATTACACATTATACTTTCAATTCATATCCCTGATTCATGTGTACATATACTGTATGGGGCACTTGTGTTTATCTGTGGATTTTGCAACATTATTACAATGACATCTCACATCTGCATTTAATGCAGTACTCCAATTCACAAATATATCTTATTTAGTAGGTTATATAGCAAAAAAAAATGTTCATAAAGTGATTTGACATGGGAAATGGAATTTACTACAGTGTGAATCAAACTGGAAATGACTGCTCGCAAGGTAAACGCTCTGACCACTACACTATTGCAGTACTGCTTCATTTGCATGTATCTTGATATTTGTCTTCTTGTGCCAATTAAGCTACAGTATGCATAGCTAAGCAATGGGCAAACCCACGCACCTATGGTTCAATTTAATCTGTTTGATAAAAAAAAATTCTACTGCTATTTTCTCTTAGAAGAGACAGGTTTCACTTATTGCTGTGGATATCTGCATGCATCTGCACATTTGGCAGACATCCTAGCAACCCCCCATACCTCTCAACCTCTTAATGCACATTATCTGAACAAAGCTTAACAACATGAGGTCCAATTACGGATATATTTTAATTATTGCTCTTTAAACTTGGGACAGTTGCTAGAGTAACAGGATTTGTTTTAATATATGTTTTCTGATGAATTTTAGTGTCTGACACTCATGTGTATGCCATTATTTCACGGCTTCATTCCTGACATCATCCCATCATTTCAGGGTACAACTGGGGTACAGGCCAACTGTATGGGCAACAAATGTGTGGACATTATGCAGTGATTTCTACAGTTGGGAGGTGTGCAACCTCCTATAAGCGTTCTTGCTCATTGTTATTGCTGAATGGCACTTCCAGAGTGCAGGGGCATGTGTATTGTGACATCTTTGCTCTCAGACACACCCCCTGTACTCCTTCACTCTTCATGTCCGTTTAGGAGTAGAGGCAGCACGCCTTCATTACTATGCATGCCATGCTGCCATGCTGCTCCTAAACAGTTGCTTCCATGCAGGAATAAGTTATTCCCGCACGGAACCTTGCTGAATCCCGGGGGATGTATTTCCTACCGTTTTTTTTTTTTTTTTTTTATCAATTGTAGGACCATCCAAGAGTAAAGTCCTCTGCAGCTGTACATGAAACTCTTCTCTGTTGTCTAAGATTACTTCACAGCTATAAACACATTGGGCTTTTTATTTCATGCAGTTTGTAAGTTCAAAGGCAAGTTATTAGACATGTGGTTTAAATGACCACTGAGGAGCCTAGCCCAGTTTTACAAATGCCCAATTGAGCTGGTTAAGGGACTTGTTGTTATTCCCAGAGTGGGCAAATAGAGGCTGAGGGGACTCAAACCATGGACTACAGGAAGCAGTTCATTAACAGCTCATAGCCTTAATCCATCTTAATTCCTTTTCATTATGTTTTAATGTCTCTCTGAGTGTCTTGAATGCTACCTGTTTCTGGTAAGGCCTGACATTCACTGAACTTTTATTAATCCTACTCAAAGTGTAACAAAATAGAAAAGATGATGATTTAGAACAGTTATAAAAAGCAGCATTTTAGAAGACTAGTTCTCAACTGGAAAATAAAGGTTAGCTATAAGGAAATTAGGAAATGTGGAAAATGTGTACAGATTAAGGGAGAGTAAAATGTTGTTGAATAGTTGAATAGTTTGAGTTACAAGAATTTTGTGTTTTAGTAAAAGAAAACAAATGCATTACATTGTTACATTTTTATTTGTGTATTTACTTATTTATTTTTCTGTTTAGTTAGTTAGTTAGTTAGTTAGTTAGTTAGTTAGTTAGTTAGTTAGTTAGTTAGTTAGTTAGTTAGTTAACCAGGATACAAGAGTAATCCAAATGGACCTTTTCAGGTTCAGCCCAGGGTTACAACCAGATCAAGTAAGAATCATAATAACACTTTACAATGTGTGCTCGAGAAATAGAATATTGAACAGTAGACAGCACAGATATAGTTAGATGAAAATCTACAGTATAAAATAAAAGCAGGATGGATGCTTACAACTTTTACAGCTACAGCAGTTATAGTGAAGAGGGAGCAGAATAGTGAATAGTAAAAGAGAACAATCCAGAGGAGGAGGAGAGATGAGTGAGGATGGGTTGGTGGACAGAAAATGAAGAACTGTATTACTGTGGATTTAGAAAGGAATTGGAGAGTAGAAGATAAAGCAGCTGTGTGCTTGTTATTTGAGTAATGTATGACTAGCAGAGAATGGTAAAGGTATGATTTCTGGGATTAATTTTTATGGTTTGCTTCTAGGTGACTCTAGCATTATTAGGTTCATAGGTTCATAGGTTGGTACTAGGCTATCAGCCCTAGGGCCTATACAAGCCTAGCCATAACAATTCCCTGGCTATTTCTTCCCACATTATTTACTTTCCTGGACCCCTGTCTAGCAGGGCGACTGACGTGATCCCTGTGGTGAATTTCCTTTCTCCCATCCAATCGTCAAGGTTCCTCTTGAAGAGGTCCAAAGAGGCACTCTGCTCGACATGTATGGGCAATCTATTCCAGAGTCTGGGGAGTCTCTGGGTCAGGAACCTATCCCTCCAGCATGTTTTGTTTATTGTGATGACAAGGTTTAGATCCCTGGAGCATGTAGCTCTGAGGGATTGGGATTTCTTTAAGTGTAGCATGTCCAACAGCTCTGGGTTTGACATGGCCTTGTATGTTAAGCAGAGATCGCCTCTGAGTAGACGATATGCGACAGAGTATAGCTGGAGTTTTTAAGGCGGTCAGCGTAGGGCATCTGCTTTAGGCCTGTGATTCTTTTAGTGAGGTATTTCTGAGGCCTTTCCAGTTGTTGCAGATGTCTTGAGAGCTACATACCAAATGGGGCGTTGTATTCTATAATGGGTCTAATGAGAGATGAGTACAGTGGGACAATGACCTCCTTTTTTCTGGATGAAAAGCCCTTCGTGATGAGGTGTGCCACATAGAAGGATTTCCTGACTGTTGTGGCGATGTGGTTATCGAAGGTGAGACCACTGTCCACCTGTGTCCCTAAGTCTCTTATCACACTTTCTGTGTTTAGTGTACTGCCACCTATATGATAATTCATGGATACATGTTTTTCCCAAAGGGATAACAATACATTTCTTGGCATTGAGCTTGAGCCCATGGCTCTGGCACCAAGCATCTGTTTCTGTAAGGCCCTTTTGTAGAGTATCCACATCATTTGGGATTCAATAATGGCTCCCAGTTTGCAGTCATCTGCAAACTTTGTTAGCCAGAGTCCCTTAGTGTTGACCTGTACTTCAGAGAAGTAGATGCCAAACAAGAGCGCCCCAGGACTGAACCCTGAGGTACTCCACTTGTCACTTGTCTGGAGCTGGATTTGGAGTTGGCTACTTTTACAGTGTGGGTTCTATCAGTAAGCCATTTAGCAACCCATTGGGTGACATAGGGATTAATGCCCAACTTAGTAAGTTTATCTATGATTCCAGAGTGGGGGATAGTGTCAAAGGCCTTGGCAAGGTCTAGATAGGCTGTGTGGACCACCTTACCCTTGTCCATGGCTCTGGAGACTGATTCAAAGAAGTCAATCAGGTTCAGGAGACAAGATTGGCCCTTCACAAACCCAAACTGGGTGGGGTCCAGTGTTTGAAGGTTGCCAATGTCTTTGCTTATAAGTTCCATGATAATACACTCCATGGCCTTGCAGATAAGGCTTGTCAGACTGATGGGACGGTAGTTTCCGGGATCCAAGGTGGATCCCCCCTTGTGGACTGGGATAACTGCAGCTCTGCGCCACTCAGTGGGCATGAAACCTGAAGTGAGGCTATGATTAAACATGACACTTAGGTGAGGTGCCAGTTCATATTGTAGTTCATGTAGTACACAGCCCAGGATGTCATTTGGTCCCATGGATGCTGTATTCTTGGCTTTAGAGAGTGCGTTTTGTACCTGTGTGGCCGTTATTACTGGAATTTGGCAATCTTCCGGTATTGAGATGGGCTATTTAGGGGGTGAGAGGGGGGTGAAGTTGGCACTGAATCGATCTGCCAGGATATTGGCAATATCCTTTGGATCAGTATATTTAATGCCATTCTGTTTTAGCTCAGAGCAGATCTGAGCATTGCCATTTATATTCTTGACATAGTTATAGAATGCTTTGTGGTTGTCTTTGTAATCTTTGGCAATTTTATTTTCGTAACTAGCTTTGGAGGATTTTATGAGGCATCTCAGTTTCTTACTGAGGCTAGTAAGGGAGTTTTTTGCATCCTGGAATTTTCCTCTTTTCTGCAAAAATTTTTCTTCCTTTTGTTGTAAAGTTTGTTTATGGCAGGGGACCACCAGATTGGCTTCCTTTTTTTGGATGAGAGCATTTTGGTTCTATTTGGGATGGCATGATTCATGCATGAGTGGATGTGCTCGTACAGTGCCTTAGTGTAGGATTCAGCAGTTGAACTTTCAGTTCCCGTCTGCATGGATGTCATGAAGTTTGTCACTTCTGACTTGAGTAGCATGAAGTTGGCTTTGGAGAAGTTTTTTATGGTGGTTTCTTTACTGGGGGCTGGCGGTGGGATGTGGATGTTAAGGGTGATTAGCTTATGGTCAGACCTGACTAACGAGGGGGTGACCATAGGTATGGAGCATTGATTTCCCATGTTGGTAATGACCAGGTCTAGGATATTGGAGCCCCTGGTGGAACTATGGATTAGTTGATCCAGGGCGTTGGAATTTATGAATTCTAAGAACCGTTGCGCAAAGGTGTTGGGACATGAGTAGTTTTCCCAGTTAATGGCAGGGTAGTTAAAATCACCCAGTATGAGGGTGTTTGGTTCTATCTTAATATTTTCCAGTATGTTTAGAAAGGTGTAGTGAGAATCTTGGGGTATGGTGGGGGATCTGTGGGGTATGGTGGGGGATTATGTAAGCATTGGCACTGGGAAAGTTTATTTAGATTTGTTTTTAGTTCAACCAAGAATTTAAAGTAGGAATCTATGACCCTTAGAGCTGGATAAATTGATTTACATGTTTTAGAAATGAGAAAGTGTGATCCCTAGAATGGGGTTTATTTTGGGGAGTTTGATGGCTGGGTTTTGATGATTCCAAACAAAATGGTGATAATTCAAGCAGCCTCATTTTGGCTTGACTATGTCATGAATAAATGGAGAAAATGTAAGGTTAAACAATACTGACATTATAAGTTTTTTTGTTATTGTATGTAATACCACTACTGTTAAATGCCTATTTTCCTGGTGCTCTATAAAAACAGATTTATTTTCTCTTTTGTCCTTAGTTTTCTGAAAATGTACACATGCATTTATAAAATATGAACTCCACTTAACATAGAAAAGTAAAGGATGGCAAATTGCATATTCTGAGTGGCAAGGCAAACTGGGACATACATTTTTTTATTTATTTGACTTTGCTTACATGGGTAGTGCACTGATTCAAATTAATTTCGGCTATTGCTTTGGAGCTGCACTCACTGCAGTAAGTACAATATTATTAGTGGTCTACAGCAATCAGTATAGTCAAAATGAAACAGACAAATCATGCTTGTTGCAGTTTTATTACATAATAAGCAGAGAATTGTGATCCTAGTGTGTGAAGTGAAACTCCTTATGATTACAGTGTTAACATTATATACAGATGCATTATCAATTGCTTATCTATATTGACAAATATGGCATTAACCATTACTATGTGGCATTTGAGGTATAATGTTGCTTGCATTGCTGTACTTTGCATATATGTCTCATGGGAAAAGTTAAGCCTCTACTTTGGAAAAAATGCACAACATGAACCATACGTTTTCCTACCAATTGCAACACATAAATGCTGGTGAACATGGCTGTTTTCCAAATTAAACAATTTTAAATCAAGTCTCACTTAATACTAATTGTTATATATGAATATATTATTCATTAATGTGCAGAAACATATATGCACATTACATCAATGTCTGCATGTCAAAACTCACTAAGACACGGGTTCCCAAAGTGTGGCCGTGGCACTCTGGGGAGCTGCAGCTTCCTCACAGGGGTGCCACGAACATACCACGAATTTCCCCGCACTTTTATTTTAAAAAATAAATTCCGGCTTTTTTTTGAGCTGATGTCATCGCACACATGACGATGTCAGCTCCATGAGATGGCTGCCAGCCTGTCAGAATCAAGCTCAAGTCTCAAAGTGCATCCATTTCTGGCTCACACATGCATCCCTTTCCAAATATTTTGAATGCCGCAATGTGAGTCTGGTGGTGCCGGTGGATTTATGTGAGCTGCAAGACTGAGGATGAGGAATGAATGTTTCGGAGTGGTGAGGCTCATCGCTACTGTGAGCTGCCGACAGAGGAATGGGCGTTTCAGAGGTATGGAAACCACCATTTCAGTTTCAGAAGTATGGAAGCTGCCAGAGTGTGTGTGTGTGGGTCTGTGTGTGTGTGAGTGTGTTTTAATGAGCAGTTTGTATTTTTTTTTCCGAAGACATGCTTTTTTGTTGATTTGACTTTCTGGTGTCCACTGTTTTGTCTTTCTATTTCCGTTCTCATAATGTGTTTGTTATATAATTGTGCTTGAGTGTTGTAATATGTATTAACATATTATATTGTGTCACAGTGGGGTTGCTTCGTACTAGTCAGTGTTCCTTTCTTATTCTGCATGGTGCTAATTCTTCTGTCAGTTTTAGACTTGCATTACTATTAAACCCTGCTGTTGTGTGATTGTTAAATAGTGAGATTTCTGCTATCTTTAGTTGTAGTACTGTTGAATGGTACTAAATTTGTTCTTTAATGCTGAGCTGTCATGAAGTGCTTTTCATGTTTTCTGATTGTAAGCCTGTTTTGTGATGCAAATGTGTGCACGTTAAGATCAAAGATGTGCTCTCTTAAAACTTGATGTTGATTGTACTGTGCTATTAAAGACTGATGGGCAGTGCAAATTGTGTTCAGTCAATGAAATTGTTGAAGGCTATTGCTTGATAACAGCTTAGTCGTTAAATGCTTATGATGCAGAAGACTGTGGGTTCTACTCCCACACTCTGTATATGCATTGCTGATACTGTACTGTCTTGTACTTTTAAAGGGAGTGGGTGTAACAAGTCAAGGGTATAGCTACAGATAGAACAGAAGTGAGAAAATGTTATGCAAAAGGGCATTTTCATCTCAGTGGAAAGAGCAAAACATATTCACCCAAATTTAGGAACAGAAAATCAGAATGATTATATTCGGTGCTGCATTATAAGAAAAAAATGTGTGTGTGGAAGTAGACTTTTATGATGGAAATGTTCTGAATTGGGCAGTTTTGTCATTAGTTCATTTTGTTTCATTGCCTACTACTGGAAAACTGTTCAAACAGTAAATTTAAAATGCACTCTAAGTCTAACAAGTGTGCTGTATTGTACAAGGAATATAATTTAAAGTCAGGAAGGTGTATCAAAGAACGCATGTATGTTTCTTGTTTTGTG